>NC_086446.1:356888224-356988224 GCF_028390025.1 Pseudophryne corroboree | reverse complement strand
TCGGCACACTTTACCGTTCCAATCGTAGTCCACGTGGATCGTTAAGTATGAAAAAAATCCCCCCCAAAAAAATGTGAAAAACTCATGTCGACCTCTAGACCTGTCGACCTAGCACATGTCGACCTAGAAACCCTGTCGACCTTCCATCCATGTCGACCTAGTGACTGTTGACCTATAGTGGTCGACCTAAACATTGTCGACCTAGACACTGTCGATCTTCAGACCGGATCCCGGCGAGGGGGGGGGGGTGAAAGCAACGTAGCTGCTACGCAGCGGGCTTGGTGGCTCACTGCGCTCGCCACAGGTTCTGTTCCCACTCTATTAGTGTTGTGGACACCCACGAGTGGGAATAGTCCCTGCTGGTCGGCATGCCAACCGGCGGGCTGTTAACTGGTTGGAATCCCGGTGTCGGTATAGTGACTGGCGGTCTCCTGACCTCCGGTCACATAACCACATCCCATAGATGACCGGTATCCGGACTCCAGGTCGACAACAAAAAGGTCGACACACCTTAGGTCGCCGCCAATAGGTCGACACACCTTAGGTCGCCATGGACAAAGGGTCGACCTGGACAAAAGGTCGACAGGAACAAGGTCAACATGGAAAAAGGTCGACATGAGTTTGTCACGATTTTTTTATTTTTTGGAACCTTTTCATACTTAACGGTCCACGTGGACTACGATTGGAACGGTAATCTGTGCCGAGCGAAGCGGTAGCGGAGCGAAGGCACCATGCCCGAAGCATGGCGAGCGAAGCGAGCCATGTGAGGGGACGCGGTGCACTAATTGGGGTTCCCGGTCACTCTACGAAGAAAACGACACCAAAAAAACATAAAAAACTCATGTCGGCCTTTTTACCATGTCGACCTTGTTCCTGTCGACCTTTTGTCCATGTCGACCCAAGGTGTGTCGACCAATTGTCATCGACCTAAGGTGTGTCGACCTTTTTGTGGTCGACCTGGAGTCCCAGACCCATTATGACCACCTCCTACATTTGACGTTGGCAACATGTAGTCCATGAAGTACGTCCCATGTCGTGTGCTGGCTTGGTGGGTATATAAGGTGTGTGATAGGCTGTCTGCACACATCACTCCTTGCTGTCATGGGTAACGGGGCAATTTATCCAAGTTGCAAAAAGGGAAAATTATCAGCTTTCGTGCCAAGGATAGCAGTATTTCTGAAACAGCGCAGTCTGTAAACTGTTTGCGTGCTGCTATGATGAAGGTGTATCGTGACTGGACAAATGGCCCCATTGCAATAACTGACGTAGAAACTGTGGAGCACCACTTGACATTGATGTGAGAGGTGAACGTTGACTATGAAGGTGTGTCCACGCTGCACACGGCGGTTACTCTGGCTATTAGCTGGTGGTTATAATAATGTGACTCGACCGTGTAGTATAGTTTGAATATATTTTTGTGCAGTGAACAGACCTGGGCCAAAATTTACTAAAAAATCGAGTTTCCCAACACGGGAATTCACTAAGCACAAATCTCGGCAGTGTTTGGACTATTCGTAATGGTTTGAATGACAAAGTTCAGAAATACGAATGAATAGACCATCGGTCAAACGCGGCTGTTATTTCCTACAACACGGGTATTCACTATTCATTCGTATTTGGGTGTTAGTCTCTGAGTGCTCAAGTGCGGGTGTATTTTTTTGCGATTCGTTAAAAAAAGCAGCAAAAAAATAGACCTGCTTTTTACAGGAGAGTTTGGATAATCATGCACAGATCAGTGAAATCTGTGCATGGTTATCTATGGGAAAGGGTCTGTTTACTGTAAAAACTTGAAAAAAAAAATGCGTGGGGTCCCCCCTCCTAAGCCAAACCAGCCTCGGGCTCTTTGAGACGGTCCTGGTTGCAAAAATATGGGGGAAAAATTGACAGGGGTTCCCCCATATTTGAACAACCAGCACCGGGCTCTGCGCCTGGTCCTGGTGCCAAAAAAATGGGGGACAAAAAGCGTAGGGGTCCCCCGTATTTTTAACATCAGCACCGGGCTCACCTAGTCAGAAAGATAATGCCACAGCCGGGGGACACTTTTATATAGGTCCCTGCGGCCCTGGCATTAAATCACTAACTAGTCACCCCTGGCCGGGGTACCCTGGAGGAGTGGGGACCCCTTAAATCAAGGGGTCCCCCCCTCCAGCCACCCAAGGGCCAGGGGTGAAGCCCGAGGCTGTCCCCCCCCATCCAAGGGCTTCGGATGGGGGGCTGATAGCCATGTGTAAAAAAAAGAATATTGTTTTTTGTAGCAGTACTACAAGTCCCAGCAAGCCTCCCCCCGCAAACTGGTACTGAAAAACCTGAACCACGCACTGAAAGGGGTTCCATGTTTACACATGGGACCCCTTTCCCTCGACTGCCGAGACCCCCCGTGACTCCTGTCACAGAGGGTCCCTTCAGCCAATCAGGGAGCGCCACGTCGTGGCACTCTCCTGATTGCCTGTGCGCTCCTGAGCTGTCAGTCAGGCTGCGCACGACAGAGATACAATGTTGCGCCTATGCGCTCCATTGTATAAATGGTGGGAACTTTGCGGTCAGCGGTGAGGTTACTTTCGGTCAACCGCTGACCGCAAAGTTCCCACCATTGGATACAATGAAGCGCATAGGTGCAACATTGTATCTCTGCCGTGCGCAGCCTGACAGCTCAGGAGCGCACAGGCAATCAGGAGAGTGCCACAACGTGGCGCTCCCTGATTGGCTGAAGGGACTCTCTGTGACAGGAGTCACGGGGGATCTCGGCAGTCAGGGAAAGGGGTCCCATGTGTAAACATGGGACCCCTTTCAGTGCGTGGTTCGGGTTTTTCGGTTTGTTTTTTTGCCAAGTACGTGGATTACAAGCTCAGAAGAGGACAGATCTACACTGGATTTCTGTGAGTATAATTTTATTTTCAGGTAACCCATGGATTCTACTTGGAGAAGTGGACCGACCCTCGTGTGAATATAGGTAAGTATGTGTGAATGTAGGTGTGCATGTATGTAATAAAGTTTTACTTTCAAGGTGTGTGAGTTCTGTTTTTATTTGGGTATTTTTTTTGTAGTAGTATTACAGGTACCAGCAGGCACGTTTTTCCACCGCATGCTGGTACTTGTGATTCTCCAAGTACCAGCTTGCGGGGGAGGCTTGCTGGGACTTGTAGTACTGCTACAAAAAACAATATTCTATTTTTTTCACAAGGCTATCAGCCCCCCATCCGCAGCCCTTGGATGGGGGGGACAGCCTCGGGCTTCACCCCTGGCCCTTGGGTGGCTGGAGGGGGGGACCCCTTGATTTAAGGGGTTCCCACTCCTCCAGGGTACCCCGGCCAGGGGTGACTAGTTAGTGATTTAATGCCAGGGCCGCAGGGACCTATATAAAAGTGTCCCCCGGCTGTGGCATTATCTCTCTGACTAGTGGAGCCCGGTGCTGGTTCCAAAAATACGGGGGACCCCTACGCTTTTTGTCCCCCATATTTTTGGCACCAGGACCAGTCGCAGAGCCCGGTGCTGGTTGTTAATATATGGGGGAACCCCTGTCATTTTTTTCACCATATTTTTTCAACCAGGACCGGCTCAAAGAGCCCGAGGCTGGTTTTGCTTATGAAGGGGGACCCCACGCAATTTTTTTTTTTTTTAATTTTAACACTTTAATTTTTTTTTTTAAGGTGCACAATGAAGCCCTGCACGGATCTCACAGATCCGGACGGGATTCCTTGTGTTTTGTCAGGCAGTGTTTTACTCATCACTCCCATAAAACACTGCCTGACATTACGAATCACGTCGACATCGGAAAAGACGAATGTTGCAAACTCGGCAGATTAGTAAATGACCGTATCAGGATTCAAAAAGTTGCAGTAAAATGCACCCGATACCATTCGAGTTCAAACACCCATAAAAACGTCAAAAACACGAATATTAGTAAATATACCCCCCGGTGTTTTGTTCATATGTTTGTAAATCCAGTCATAAGGACACAGAGACATGTGAGTTGACTGCTGTGCTGTTTTATTCTATCACCAACTCCAGGCACACTGCACACTGGACCACCCACTTCCCAGCATCCCCCTGGTCCCAGGGACCATCACTGAAGATTCAGGTTTACACATATTAGTAAGGGAGTGTCTACAAATATAAAGCATTCTAATACACTAACATCACACCTGGTAGTAAGTGATGGTAGCAATACAGAGGGGACATTATAGTATGAAGAGGTAACACTACAGTATATCACATACAGCACAAAGGCAAACTCTGAAAATGCAAATCTGGCACACCTGTTCAGGCACAGTGAATATTAAATTCTGAAGATGACTATTGATATCATTAATATTTTTTATAGGTTCCCACAGTGTTACACATGTGTGAAAATATCAGGAGATATAACACAAGTCCCCTTCACCACTATAGCTCAATTTGGAAGCCTGCCCCTGGAGTACTTGTGATCACTGTTGTTACATCAGGATCAGTTATCTGACCTTCCTCCTAGGCTGTCATCTCTTAACACCCAAGGAGGAATTGGGCTTTTTGAAGATTGTTAATACACCTTCTTAAACCATAAGAAACATATGTTAATTATATCTTTGGCTGCTCAAAAGAGTACTTTGCAGACATAAGTTAATAATCAGCCACGTCTCTAAAACTTTACTTTGCTTTTAACATGGAATGGGTAGAATCCTTTCTCTCTGAATGGAGCCTACTAAGTAGGTATGAAAAAAGAACTCTCTTAGAAGAACTATCTATTGACCTTGATATTGGAGATTTCCTTGAGACATTGTTTATATATTGCTATCTACATGTTTTGAGACCTCCTCCATGTTCTTCTTTGGTTGGTTGATGGTACCTTCTTTAGTCTTTAGACCACACCTGGGCCCTGGCTCTCTATGGATATCTTCCAAGGTTTTTATGTATATACTGTTATGTTTGTCTATTGTATTGTCTTTTTGGACATGTTTGCTACCTTTATATTTCCTTTATGACATGCACATGAAGCTGCACATGTTTATCTTGAGGTTTGGTTTGTATTTTATTAAATCCTGCTTCAATAAGAAATAATATTAAAAAAAAGAAAATAGAACAGATTCCTTAATGTGTAATATGTTCATTTATGCAGGCTCCATTGAAAATCATAATGAGATTTGTGGTAAAGCAATAAAACAGCAAGCAGTATTCAATGGAAATGTTGCAGAAGAAGGAGCAGAGGCCAGCGGCACAGTACAGTAAGTATTGCATATGAGTAGAACACCTACTATGAAATGAGTGCCAACAAACATTCAAACATCAGTTGCATTATTCAGAATATTCATCACAGGCCTACCAAACCGAAAGTACCAGTTAGTCCAATACTTGCATCCATGTTGCAAGATTAAAGAAAGTCTCCACCAGCGGTAGCTCCTATCTTTTTTAGGTAGAGGGGCTGCCACTGTGCCAGGTGAGGACAGTCCAACTAGCATGTCCCAGCGCCTGCGCAATAGAGCTGAAAAGTGGCTTCAGTGCGTATGAGCAAACCCCGGCTTCTATGGACGGCATCAGATGCAGACCATAGAAGCTGGCTAGACAAAGAGTGGCTTCCTACAGGACAATCGCATCTGTTTGGCTGTCCCGGAGGGAGGAAGCACCTCCCAATGGGCAAGCTTGTCCTGTGGGTGACTGGCAGGTAGCACTTCCAATAGGAAGTCACTGCCAGCCACTGTGAAGCCAGTGCAGTCTCATGGACATCATCTGGCTCACTGATCTGAGGTGGCGGATTTTACCTGGGGTACTGCAGTCCTGCAGCCCATAGCTAGAATCCGCCACTTGACTCTCCACCCATAACAAAAATGTTAATGTTTCTAGGAATATCATCAAAATTCAGCACCTAGTACTCCAACATTAAAGAGATAATCTCTTGAGGTGGCAGGAGATAATATACAATTCATGTCATTTGTGCTGGTATTGCTTTTAGGTATGTCAAAAGCTCAGGAGGGATGGCTTAACAGCTTTCCATAAAACATCTGAGAACTGAAATGTTAACCATCTCAGGATACTTGCCCATTTACTTGGCAATAAGGGTAGCTCAGAAATAATGGCAAGCCCAAACACCAGATCACTACAGTTCTGTATTTGTAAAACATTTGCATGTGTCATAGGATTCAACAGTCTATTCCATATTGTAGAACACATGGGATGTAGTTAATATCATTATCCAAATGGTCAGAATGCCGACAGCGGCATCCCGACAGTCAGAATCCGGATGGATCCAGATGGTAAGTAGTGGGGTTAGGGTTAGGATTAAGTTTAGGCACTAGGGCACATATATATTTTTATTGTAGATTTCATTATTTAATATAATCTCACATTAGGGAGGAGGTGTAAAAAGTGTCTCTTTTAACTATCAAATATGAAATAGAGATACAATATTATATCCTGTGTCACCTATTAGCTGCTGTAGAAATTCACTATATAAAATGCTTTTAACAATGATCTATTTTGCAGAACAGAGAAAGTGGATGAAATGATCAAACAGTGGGAAGGATCCTTCTTTAAGGACAATCCGCGACTAAGAAAGAAATCTGTGTCCTTAAGATTTGACCTCCACCTGGCAGCTGTGAATGAAACATGTTCCAATACCAAAAAGGACAATCTACCTGACATAGAGGTTCGATTAATAATGAGACGTTCATGTAGCATTCCCACGATGAGTCCATGATCTGGCAATCATCAATTCAAAGATACTGTAAAAGGGACAGTGAAAATTTTAATAACATCATTAATAATATTAAAATTGCAGATCATGCTGGATGTACTTATACAATTAGTTAGTTGGGGGAAAAATGAAACCATATACAGCTCACAAGTTTTGCTTTCTAATATAATGTGTCTGTATACAATATTGATTAGGCCAGTATGGGGCTGAAAGGAACTTGCCTTACTTTTCACCCATTAACGCCATTCTTTTCACTGTGGTAACTATATTTCATTTTATCAAAGTAAACATGAAACCACTTTTAAAAAATTCAATTTATATATCCAAGGACATTGGGCTGCACACTGTCAGTAATTATACAAGTCTCGTATGAGATAAAAATCACAAACATTCAGACATCACTATATGAGATTTTGCTGTTATATTAGGGGACCTGTGCAAAAGGTGGCAAGCTCCATTTATCTGTGAAGTGATTTATATTATAGCTTCTGAGCATAAGAATACACTAAGGGTGCCCATTCACTATCCGTTATGGGCCCGTTACAAAAAAATAGGATGAAAGCTAGAGTTTCCGAATGTGTAACAGGCCAATTCATTATTAGGAGCATGAAAAAAACGAGTTTTATGGTAAGAACTTACCTTTGTTAAAACTTACCTTTGTTAAAACTCTTTCTGCAAGGGCTCCACAAGGAAAGGACAATGGGATGTAGAGTAGGATCTTGATCCGAGGCACCAACAGACTCAAAGCTTTGACTGTTCCCAGAATGCATAGCACTGCCTCCTATATCACCCCGCCTCCCTGCACAGGATCTCAGTTTTTAGTTAACCAGTGCAATGCAGTAGCAGGAAAAGAGACGACAATGGTTAGTAGCCACAATACCGCATTCTCACGACAGGAGACGTGTCAGCAGCTAATGCCACACCAACCCAAAGAAGCTAAGTGCGTCAGGGTGGGCGCCTTGTGGAGCCCAGTGTACCTCGCAGAAAGAGTTTTAACAAAGGTAAGTTCTTACCATAAAACTCGTTTTCTGCTGCGGGGTACACTGGGCTCCACAAGGAATGGACAGTGGGGATGTCCTAAAGCAGTTCCTTATGGGAGGGGACGCACTGTAGCGGGCACAAGAACCCGGCGTCCAAAGGAAGCTGCAGTGTCGAAGGCATAGAACCTTATGAACGTGTTCACAGAGGACCACGTAGCCGCCTTGCACAATTGTTCAAGGGTCGCACCACGTTGGGCCGCCCAAGAAGGTCCAACAGACCGAGTAGAATGGGCCTTAATGTGATCAGGAGCAGAGAGACCAGCCTTCACATAAACATGTGCAAACACCATTCTAATCCATCTGGCCAGAGTTTGCTTGTGAGCAGGCCAGCCACGTTTGTGAAACCCAAACACAACAAAAAGAGAATCCGATTTCCTAATAGGAGCAGTTCTCTTCACATAGATACGGAGAGCCCGTACCACATCCAAAGACCGCTCTTTGGGAGACAGATCAGGAGAAACAAGTGCCGGAACTACAATCTCCTGATTAAGGTGGAACGAAGAAACCACCTTAGGTAGATAGCCGGGACGAGTCCTAAGAATCGCCCGGTCACGGTGAAATATCAGATATGGGAAACTACAGGACAAGGCACCCAAATCCGACACTCTTCTAGCTGAAGCAATAGCCAGCAGAAACACCACCTTAAGGGAAAGCCACTTAAGGTCAGCTGAACCAAGAGGTTCAAACGGAGACTCTTGTAACGCCTCCAAAACCACCGACAAGTCCCAAGGAGCCACAGGCGGGACATAGGGAGGTTGGATATGCAACACGCCCTGAGTAAAGGTATGCACGTCAGTTAAGGTCGCAATTTTTCTCTGAAACCACACCGACAAGGCAGATATTTGAACCTTGAGGGAAGCCAGACGCAGGCCTAAGTCCAGGCCCTGCTGAAGAATAGCCAACAACTTGGCTATACTAAACTTGGAAGCGTCATAATCGTTAGATGCGCACCAAACAAAGTAAGAATGCCAGCCCCTATAGTAAATCTGAGCCGAAGCCGGTTTTCGGGCCCGCAACATAGTTTGAATGACCGCCTCAGAAAACCCTTTAGCCCTTAAGACGGAAGCTTCAAGAGCCACGCCGTCAAAGACAGCCGGGCTAGGTCCTGGTAGACACAGGGGCCCTGAACGAGGAGGTCTAGCCATTGTGGACGTAGAAATGGACGCTCTGACGATAGGCCTTGCAGGTCTGAGAACCAGTGCCGTCTGGGCCACGCTGGAGCTATGAGAAGCAGAATTCCTTTTTCTTGCTTGAATTTCCGAATAACCCTGGGCAGGAGTGACACCGGAGGGAACACGTACGGCAGCCGAAACCTCCACGGTACCGCCAGCGCATCCAAGAATGCTGCTTGAGGATCCCTTGTAGACCGGAACCTTGTGATTGTGTTGAGACGTCATTAGATCTACATCTGGAAGGCCCCACCTTTCCACTAGGAGTTGAAACACTTCTGGATGGAGGCCCCACTCGCCGGCATGCACGTCCTGACGACTGAGAAAGTCCGCTTCCCAATTCAGGACTCCCGGAATGAATATTGCTGATATGGCCGGTAGATGGCATTCTGCCCACTGTAGAATCCATGAGACTTCCTTCATTGCTAGGCAGCTTCGAGTGCCGCCTTGATGATCCACCGCCCCTGAAGGGAGTGTTGCTCCAGCACCGCACCCAACCTCTTAGACTGGCATCTGTCGTCAACAGGACCCAGTCGGAAATCCAGAACGGACGGCCCCTGCACAGTTGTTGGTCCTGGAACCACCAGAGCAGTGACAGACGGACCTCCAGAGTCAATGAGATCATTTGAGACCTGATCCGGTGAGGCAAGCCATCCCATTTGGCTAGAATCAGCCTCTGGAGAGGGCGAGAATGAAATTGAGCGTACTCCACCATGTCGAATGCTGACACCATGAGGCCCAGCACCTGCATCGCCGAATGTATCGACACTTGCGGACGAGATAGGAAGCAACGAATCCTGTCCTGAAGTTTCAGGACTTTCTCCTGAGACAGGAACAACCGCTGGTTGTGAATGTCCAATAGTGATCCCAGATGCACCATGCTCTGAGCAGGGATCAGGGATGACTTCTTCCAGTTGATGAGCCACCCGTGGGCTTGCAGAAACCGGACCGTCACATCTAGATGACGCAGGAGAAGTTCTGGGGAATTTGCCAGGATTAACAAGTCGTCCAAATACGGCAGTATCCTGACCCCTTGACGGCGGAGTACCAGCGTCATCACCGCCATGACTTTTGTAAAGACTCGCAGAGCCATTGTTAAACCAAAAGGTAACGCCCGAAACTGGTAATAGCAGTTGCCAATCGCAAATCTCAGGTATTGCTGATGAGACACTGCTATAGGAACATGCAGGTAAGCATCCTGTATATCCAGGGAGACCATAAAGTCCCCAGGTTCCAAGGCCAGAACTATAGAGCGAAGGGTTTCCATCCGGAACTTGGAAACCTTCACAAACCTGTTCAATGCCTTGAGGTTGAGAATGGGCCGGGAGGACCCATTCGGTTTTCGGGACTAGAAACAGCAGAAAATTGTACCCCCGGTCCCTCTGCGCAAGAGACACCTGTACTACGACTCCTGTATCCAGGGGGGTCTGTACCACCGAATGTAGAGTGTTTGCCTTTGTCTTGTCCAACGGGACATCTGTCTGGCAAAATCGATGAGGGGGTCGGTTTTTGAAGGCTATGGCGTAACCTCGTGTGACGACTTCCAGTACCCAGGCATCTGAAGTGGTCTTCAACCATTACTGGGTATACCCTAGAAGCCGGCCCCCCACCCTGAGATCCCCCAGAGGGAGGCCCGCCCCGTCATGTGGCAGGCTTATCTGTCTTGGAAGCTGGCTGACGGGCCGCCCAGGCTCTTTTGGGCTTAGGGTTACCAGGTTTGGAAGTGCGGGCCTGCTTGTTGTACGCCTGACCTTTTGCTTTACCTGAAGGACGAAAGGGGTGAAAGGAAGTACCTTTAGATACAGAAGGAGCAGTACTTGGCAGACAGGCAGTAGCCAAGTCAGCCACAATCTTATTTAAATCCTCCACAAACAGAATATCTCCCTTAAAAGGGAGTACCTCCAGGGTTTTTCTAGAGTCCAGATCCACAGACCAGGATCTAAGCCACAATATCCGGCGAGCCAGGACTGATGTAGTAGAGGCCTTGGCTGCCAGGATACCGGCATCAGAAGCCGACTCTTTAATATAACGAGAAGCTGTGACAATATAAGACAAGCATTGACTAGCATGGTCAGAGGAGAGTTCAGCATCTAACTCCAAGGCCCATGCTTCAATGGCCTCTGCAGCCCAAGTAGCTGCAATAGTGGGCCTTTGTGCAGCACCCGTGAGGGTGTAAATCGCTTTCAGTCAACCCTCCACATGTTTATCCGTAGGCTCTTTTAGAGACGTGACGGCGGCGACCGGTAGAGCTGAGGAAACCACCATCCTAGCCAAATGTGAGTCCACTGGAGGAGGCGTTTCCCAATTCTTAGACAGCTGCGGCGCAAGGGGATAGCGAGCCAGCATCTTCTTTTGAGGCACGAACTTCGTACCCGGGTTTTCCCAGGGTTCCTGACGTATATCAATTAGGTGGTCAGAGTGAGGTAAAACTTGTTTAATCACCTTCTGACGCTTGAACCTATCTGGTTTCTTAGGAGGAATGGATGGCTCGGGATCATCCGTAATCTGTAAAATTAACTTAATAGCCTCCAAGAGATCAGGAACATCCACATGTGAACCACCCTCCCCATCAGCCGTATCTGAGTCAGAACCTGTGGGGTCAGTGTAAGTGCCGTCTTCATCCGACGAGGTGTCAGTGACAGCAGTGGATTGTGAGGAGACAAGAGGACCCCTTGGAGGTAGGCGAGCGACGGTCAGACTTTTTAGTAGTCAGGGACTGGTTCAACTTCTTTATTTGAGCAGATAAATCGTCCGCCCAAAGCAGGTTAGCTGCAGGGACCACAAACGGTTGTACCGGCATTGGGGGTCCCATAGGGGGTGTTAGTTTATGAACTAGCGTATGCAGAAGCGTGGAAAAAGTGGCCCACGGCGGGTCATTATTTGCCCCCATAGCCACCGTCCCACTGGGGGGCAAGGAGCCCCCAGAACCAGAGCCCAAAGCTGCTATATTCTCCTCATAGGTATCTGCGGCTTCAGCAACACCGGCAGTGTGTTCAGCCCCAGAACCGTTACCCTCAGAAGCAGACATGATATAACTTGCAGTATCAGGTAACACAGTACAATTTGTCAACAGCATGATACCTCTAGCCCAAACCCCTGCGCAGTGTAGTCAGCACCAGCAGAGATAAAGGAGAGATATGGTGACTAAATCACAGAGAAAAATACGTAAAACAGTATATCTTTGTGAAAATCCTATATTAGATAAAACCTGACGCACCAAGCCCCCTAAGGTTATAGAATATAGGGATAGCAGGTTGAGTGAAAGACACGAAATGGACACCACTCAGCTATCAAATGCACACACAAATAGTCACAGTTTGTACAATGCAGAGGTTATTACTAACAATAATACTGCACTGGACTAGCTTACACTTCTATATAACAATAGATATAATAATACACAGTAAGTACTGGATGAATATCACAGGGTAATTGTACTAGGAAACCCTGACTAAATGCACTGTTTCTTAACTAACACTGACTAAAAAAGGCAGGTAGAATACTTAAGTGTCTTGTAAAGTCACAGCACTGACAACCAGGCGGCTTTATATAGGAGGATTTGCCCAAGCATTCCCAGAAACAGTGAGCTGAGGGATAATGGCGCCGCAGACACTGCCAGGGAGTGAGGGAGAGACAGATATGCAGCTCCAGGGTGGGAACATTTGCAGAAAATTACGCCCTGGGGCTCGGGGAGGGGCTTCAGGTCCAAGCTCAATCCCCCTGCTGGCAAAACCACTGGGTACTGCGGGCTCTAATAAAACGGTTTATAGAGAAAACCTGACCTGTCCCATGCCCTGGTGATCTAGTGGGATCGCCTGTACTGCCACAGTGTCCACCGCCAGCGCGCGCGGCCCGCCTCCCACTGACCGCGCCGGATCGCGATAAAGACCGGGTCCCGCAAGCGGGACCCACTTACCAACTTCCGAAGCACGGCCATGCGATCCCGGAGAGCCCCCGTCGTGTGTGCCTGACAAGAAGAAAACCGGTGCCTCCAGCTGTAGTTACCCGGCAACCAGGGCTCTGGAGTGTACAGCGCCGCTGGGGAGAGCCGGAGCTGCAGCCGTGAATGTCCACTGACATGTAACACTGCTGCTGCCTTTGAAGTCTTCACTTTTTTCCTCAGAAAAAAAGCTCTTCTTAGGGCTGCGTAGAGCAGCCCCTCTGTTAAGTGCCTGCTACTGCAGCACCAACTACAAAACTGAGATCCTGTGCAGGGAGGCGGGGTGATATAGGAGGCGGCGCTATGCATTCTGGGAACAGTCAAAGCTTTGAGCCTGTTGGTGCCTCGGATCAAGATCCTACTCTACACCCCATTGTCCATTCCTTGTGGAGCCCAGTGTACCCCGCATCAGAAAGAAGGTTTAATGAGTTTGCAAGCGGGAACCATCGCCATCTTCAGATGGAGTTGGTTCCTGGAAGTACTTGTCCTTCCTATGGGAAGAAGTTCCAGGATTGCGGGATATGATCAAATTGGCCAGATCAGCAGCAGCATCACTGTCAATTCAGCATTGCTCTGGTGCAGGGTCAGCTATTCCAAAAAAGCAGCTGTCCCTGCACTGGAGCAATACTGGACTGCTCTGGGACTTAAGTATCTTCTGCCAAAACTTAGAGTATACTATGAATAAACCTCTTAATGCATAGGTTTTTGTTATGTCTATTAGTTAGATGCAATGATTTTTAACAATTTGTGTTTGGTTGTATCAATAAATTGCGATTTTATTTCATGCGAGAGTTAGAAAATGACCAAGAGGGTGCAGCCTAATATCCTGGGGTGTAGAAATTTAATATTTTGAAGGTCTTGCAAAACCTTTTAGGCAGTTTGATCTCAACTATAGCGACTTGTTCAAGCCCCAGAGTCAACATCACACTTGTTTAAATGAAGCCACTTTTGTGTCTCTGGCCTTTTTCTCCGCATGATCAAAGCTTAATTGACAGAACTTCAATTACATATTTAATAAATAACTGCTCTGTCATTAGTTTTCATTTGTCTCTATGCATTAGACTGATCTAATATGCTATTTCATGGGTTGCTATGAAGTACAGCACATATTTGCTTGGTGTTCCAGGTTATTAAATTTAAAGTTGCAAAAGGGGAGGCAGACACCTTATGGGCTTATCCATTCATGGAAATGCATCATTTCAGGAGAATGCCTCATTTCACAAAGAACTGATGACATCAGTGAGGCACGAGGCACTGTTCTTTTTTCATTCTGTTATGCCACAATCCTAACGTAAAATGTAAGGCTACATTATCATGAATTCCAGCTCCACTCACTCCATTTAGGTACTTTGTAGTAATTACTGAATCATTACTTTTTTATTTGTTTTTTCATTTATATTCCATGATTTGAGATTACTATAAAAATATTTAATTCATGTTAGATGTCAGATGTGAGCATTGGGAATAGATGCAAAAAGATTGAAACTTAGGAGGTCATTCCGAGTCGTTCGCTCGGAAAATTTCTTCGCATCGCAGCGTTTTTCCGCTTAGTGCGCATGCGCAATGTCCGCACTGCGACTGCGCCAAGTAAATTTGCTATGAAGTTTGGATTTTTACTCACGGCTTTTTCTTCGCTCAGGCGATCGTAGTGTGATTGACAGGAAAAGGGTGTTACTGGGCGGAAACAGGCCGTTTTATGGGCGTATGGGAAAAAACGCTACCGTTTCCGGAAAAAATGCAGGAGTGGCCGGAGAAACGGAGGAGTGTCTGGGCGAACGCTGGGTGTGTTTGTGACGTCAAACCAGGAACGACAAGCACTGAACTGATCGCAGATGCCGAGTAAGTCTGGAGCTACTCAGAAACTGCTACGAGGTGTGTAATTTCAATATTGCGAATACGTCGTTCGCAATTTTAAGATGCTAAGATTCACTCCCAGTAGGCGGCGGCTTAGCGTGAGCAACTCTGCTAAAATCGCCTTGCGAGCGAACAACTCGGAATGACCTCCTTAATTCACAGGTAGCTTTATTTTTCACAAAACTGCAATGTGCTATGCAATATTACATCAGAGGAATTGCACATGGGGGGTCATTCCGAGTTGTTCGCTCGGTAAAAATCTTCGCATCGCAGCGATTTTCCGCTTAGTGCGCATGCGCAATGTTCGCACTGCGACTGCGCCAAGTAAATTTGCTATGCAGTTAGGAATTTTACTCACGGCTTTTTCATCGTTCTGGCGATTGTAATGTGATTGACAGGAAGTGGGTGTTACTGGGCGGAAACAGGCCGTTTTATGGGCGTGTGGGAAAAAACGCTACCGTTTCCGGAAAAAACGCAGGAGTGGCTGGAGAAACGGGGGAGTGTCTGGGTGAACGCTGGGTGTGTTTGTGACATCAAACCAGGAACGACAAGCACTGAACTGATCGCAGATGCCGAGTAAGTCTGGAGCTACTCAGAAACTGCTACGAGGTGTGTAATCGCAATATTGCGAATACATTGTTCGCAATTTTAAGAAGCTAAGATTCACTCCCAGTAGGCGGCGGCTTAGCGTGAGCAAATCTGCAAAAATCAGCTTGCGAGCGAACAACTCGGAATGACCCCCATGGATTGTTAAGCCATAGAACAGTTCACTGTTAATTTCAAGCTTCGTCCGTCACTCCTTTCAGAAATGAAATATATTTTACTTTACCTATGCAACCCTGTAGATATTGGATTTACTTTTGAATGTACATAAATGTGAAAACATATGTGAAAAAAATTATAATTTAATCTTTAAATCATAAAGCACATTCACCATGAGACATTTACAAAGATTTACACCGAGTTGCAGGTTATACAAATTAGCTATGATAGATATATATATATATATATATATATATATGGAAAATGGAAGGCGGCACTCAGGAGACTTTCTTGAAAGTAGAAAACGTGCTTTTAATGTGTAACGTTTCGGGAGACGTACTCCCTTCTTCAAGACACAGCAATACAAGTTATCACAGTGATAAAACAAACTTAAATACCTTACCAGTTCCTGGCTCGGCCACCTCCGTCACGGCCAGCGGCGTCCCGACCTCCGGAGTCCGCACTTCCGGTTTCGGCAATACCCGCCCCTTCCGGATGACGTTGCTCCGTTGCCGGGCGACGTAGCCGCGGGTAGGACCCACACGAGCAGGGAACCTGTATAGTCATGGCAACATGTTGCCATGACAACAGAAAGAAAATACATAAATATAGCAAACTGTGCAAATCGGACCACTTGCGTGGATATAGCAATACATAAATATTTAAAAGACAGATCTAATGCCAGAAAGGCACACAGTGCTGTGCACAATAGATAATGTGAAGAGCATGTTATGCTCCGTAAAAATCTGTGATCTAAAGCTAATCTCACCTAAAGAATACATACTGACATAATTAAGTGAAAAGTTAAAAACATAAAGACACATACTGCTGTCAATTGTTATGTCTAATCTTGATGAGTACGTATACAGCAGACTACCATACAGATCTATAACTATATAAACTCTACCCTCGTCAGTCAGCCAGCAGTTGGAGGGGGAAACCACTACCTCTCTCACAGGTACGTGGGTCCCCATGTATACATCTGTCTGGAACTTATTAATGATTCCAGTGCTCTAACTTAGATGCACTGTCTATTAAGTTCTGAATAACCCTGCACGTGTTGCAGGGGGAATGCGTACTCTATTAACCATACTCAACCTTGCATCTATACCCTGCCTCAAAGAAAGCAATTTAGGCTTAAATATTCATTTAGACCACGAGGATGAATCGTGTCTAATTTGTGGAGGAATTTTACTCACGGCTTTTTCATCGTTCTGGCGATCGTAATGTGATTGACAGGAAGTGGGTGTTACTGGGCGAAAACAGGCCGTTTTATGGGCGTGTGGGAAAAAACGCTACAGTTTCCGGAAAAAACGCAGGAGTGGCTGGAGAAACGGGGGAGTGTCTGGGTGAACGCTGGGTGTGTTTGTGACATCAAACCAGGAACGACAAGCACTGATCTGATCGCAGATGCCGAGTAAGTCTGGAGCTACTCAGAAACTGCTACGAGGTGTGTAATCGCAATATTGCGAATACATCGTTCGCAATTTTAAGAAGCTAAGATTCACTCCCAGTAGGCGGCGGCTTAGCGTGAGCAAATCTGCAAAAATCAGCTTGCGAGCGAACAACTCGGAATGACCCCCATGGATTGTTAAGCCATAGAACAGTTCACTGTTAATTTCAAGCTTCGTCCGTCACTCCTTTCAGAAATGAAATATATTTTACTTTACCTATGCAACCCTGTAGATATTGGATTTACTTTTGAATGTACATAAATGTGAAAACATATGTGAAAAAAATTATAATTTAATCTTTAAATCATAAAGCACATTCACCATGAGACATTTACAAAGATTTACACCGAGTTGCAGGTTATACAAATTAGCTATGATAGATATATATATATATATATATATATATATATATTAGATCTCCCAACATGACCCATTCCAGGAGGTCATGTTGCCGCTCTTTTTACTCTTAATGTATGATTGCCCTCACTTAGTTAATTGTTAAGAAAGGTGGTAGCAATCATATTAAGAGGGAAGTCCAGGAGCAGAGCATCTTGTCCTACCTGGAATGGGTCATGGTAGGAGGTATATATATATATATATATATATAAACACAGGATGGATGCCTAACGACAGTTAAATAAACTGAAATGTAGCAGTACAGATGCTGTTTGCCTGTTTTGTCAATTATTGAAGAACCCGCACAGTGCTTCTCCATCCTGTGTTATATCTAAGAGAATGCAAGTTCATTGTTGATGGCACCCGGTGAGCTGCTTTATGTTTAATGAGGGGTTTTGGGTCCTTACCATTGTTATATATATATATATATATATATATACATATATATATATATATATATATATATATACTTTCTGGTCAAAAGTACTCGGACACTTGACTAACAGGGACTGTAATGACATTTCATTAAAGTACATATACTGTAACATGGAGTTGATCCCCCTTTTGCAGCTATAACAGCTTCCACTCTTCTAGGAAGGCTTTCCACAAGATTTTGGAGTGTTTCTGTGGGAATTTGTGCCCACTCATGTGTAAAGCATTTATGAGGTCAGGTACTGATGTTGGATGAGTAGGCTTGGCTCACAAGCTCCGTTCCAGTTCATTCCAAAGGTGCTCGATGGGGTTGAGGTCAGGGCTCTGTGCAGACCAGTCAAGTTCTTCCACACTGAACTCCTCACAAAATGTTTTTATAGCCCTGCTTTGTGCACTGGGGCACAGTCATGTTGGAATAGAAAAGAGCTTTCCCCAAACTGTTGAAACAAAGTTGGAGGCATAGCATTGTCCAAAATGTATTGGTATGCTGAAGCATTAAGATTGCCTTTCACTAGAGATAAGGAGCTTTGCCCAAACCCTGAAAAACAGTCCCATACCATTATCCCTCCTCCACCAAACTTCTCAGTTGACATAACGCAGTCAGGCAGATACAGTTCTCTTGGCATCCACCAAACCCAGACTCGACCATCTGACTGCCAAACATAGAAGCATGATTGATCACTCCACAGACACATTTCCACTGCTCCACAGTCCAGTCTCGGTGTGTTTTACACCACTCCATCCAACATTTTGCATTGGACATGATGATGTGAGGCTTGCATGCAGCTGCTCTGTCATGGAAAACCATTCCATTCAGCTCCTGCCGCACCGTTTTTCTGCTTACATTATTACCTGTGGAAGTTTGGAACTCTTCAGCTATGGAATCAGGAGAACGTTGGCGACTTTTAAGCACCTTTTTTTACGTGGTCTTCCGCTTCATGGCTGAGTTGCTGTTGTTCCTAGATGCTTCCACTTTCTAATAATATCACTTACAGCTGACCGTGGAATATCCAGCAGGAATGAATTTTCATGACCTGTCTTATTGCAAAGGTGGCATCCTATCACACTTGAAGTCACTGAGCTCTTCAGAATGACCCATTTTGTATCACACATGTTTGCAAATGGAGGCTGCATGGCTAGGTGCTTGATTTCATACACCTGTGGCAACGGGTCTGATTGAAACACTTGAATTCAATAATAAACAGGTGAGACCAAATACTTTTGTCCATATAGTGTATTAGCAGTATCCATGAAAAACCTGAATCTTTGTCACCATGATCCTTAAATCTTTTAGTTATTTAATTAAATAACATATAATTTGATGTAGTGTTCAATGAATATTGTAATATAAAAACAAAATTGGCATATTTTTGAATCCACAAATGCCCCCCAATTACTAGAACAGTACTATACCACACTCCTGACTCATCTTACTGCTAGAACTGTTTTAAAAAGGCTAAATCAGGGGTTCCCAAATGTGGTCCTCAAGGCACCCTATTAGTCCAGGTTTTAAGTATATCCATGCTTGGCCACAGGTGGCTTAATTAGTACCTCGGTCAATTTGATTTAACAATCTGTGCTGAAGCATGGATATCTTTAAAACCTGGACACTAGGGCGCCTTGAGGATCATGTTTGGGAACCTCTGGGCTTGATGGTAAGAGGAGATTATATAGCCTGTTAAAGCCAGGTGTAAAGTGCAATAACTCTAAGTATAATTTAATTGTTTTTTATATTAATACATAGGGTTCCACCAGAAGCTGTATTTTAATTTTATGTAAAGCTATCCTTTTCAATAGGGTGTGGTATAAGATATTTAGGTAGACAGTCAATATGTCGACACCAAATGTTCGACAGGTACAAAAGGTCTACAAATAAAAGGCTGACAGTGGTTAAGGTCAAAAGGTCGATATGGTCAAAAGGTTGACATGACAATGATCGACACACAAATGGTGACACAAGTTTTTTTGTTCAAATCTTGTATGTTTGGTAACATAATTACCATCAGTAAAAACATATAGTCTTGGGAGCTCACTTGCCATACTTTGGGTAAAGTTACTATTCACAATCGTAATCCAGGTAGATAATCAAGAAAATGTTGGAAAAACATGTAAAAAAAAGACCCATGTGTCGACCATTTGTGTCAACCATTGTCATGTCGACCTTTTGAACCTGTTGACCTAATGCATGTCAGCCATATGGTGTCAATCTATTGACTGTCGATCTAGACACTATCTATCATCTGGATACCCTTTCAATCAATTTATTATGGGCTGTACAGTACACAAGATCAGGAACAGATTGTAAACTTATCACTGAAAAAAAGTCTATAAGTGGCATTGTGTGGGCAAGGCCAAATCAACTGTAGGGGGTCAGCCCAAGTAGACAGTATTACCACAATTATCCATAGCCACTTCAGGGAACATATTTTCTTTTCTGAAATGCTTAGGCCAAATCCCAATCATTACCAATATAAACAGTCAAAATGACACTGAGTTGCCATGTAGCAGCAAAACACATACCGCTTACCACAGTACCAGAAGCACCCATATAAAAGAGGTTGCAAAGGGACACACATTGTTTTTGTCCAATGACCTTCAGAACACTTTTCCTGTTGCAGTCAGTCCTGGAATGTAGTTCTCAATAACGCAGCATACAGGATATATTGTTCTTCATGGTGCACTTTGCTGCCTGCACACTTGACCGATGATCACCTGCAAGACACAGCCAGGCCTTCTCACACATGTGCCTAACTAGCTACTGATTAGTGATTACCGCCATACTGGTCTAACATTTACAAATACAAAACAATCAGTACTGGCCCTAACAGCTACTAACTTAATACCAGTTACAGTATAACTACAGTGGGTGTCATGCACTACCCTAGCTAAGCTTCTAAACACAGGCGTAAATTACAGTGCGGGTGACAAATGAACAAACAGGTACAATATCCCCGGCCTACCTTCAATGGGAGCCTGACTAGGGGATCTATAACTGCAGGGAGGATTTTATGCTGTTTTAGCCAAAAAGGGCTTGAAATGAAACAACACTTTAAATCTCTGGGGACTTATTTAAATTACCTGTTCTTTGGTGGGAAAATGGATATTGAGCGTGGTCAGTGAAATAAGGCCTTCAAGGCCCAATAAGCACCTCGGTGGGCTAGGTACACTTGAGCTCTAATGCTCAGTGCAAAGACTAAATGAGTGCCAACCTCCTACTCGTCCCAGGACTAATTGCCTATCAATGCAACAAGTGTAATACCCAATACACCATACAAATCATGTTGGTAGGATAGTCATTATTATTATTATCCTTTATTTATATGGCGCCACAAGGGTTCCACAGCGTCCAATTACAGAGTACATATGCACATAATCAAAACAGGAAAACAGTGACTTACAGTTGAAGACAATATAGGACAAGTACAGGGTAACTAAGCATAACTATATCAGTAGACGACACTGAGATAAGTATCAAGGTGGCCAAAAACTGCAGGATTTGGGCAGTTGAGGACTATTAAAGTGAGAAAAGGATAAGAGGGCCCTACTCGTGAGAGCTTACATTCTAAATCTACTTAATCTCCACAGGGCCACACAGCATACTCATGGGACCTATGATTGTGGTCCATGGGGCTTCTGCACAAACTGAAGCAGAGGAGGGGACTATAGCCTGTTGTCTAACTGTGGGGCCAAAGTTATTGGTGGTTAGTGAGGGCCCTTAAGAAAATATAGGTTTCAAACAGGATCCTTGCCTGTTCTGGACACAGTGTTGCCTTCCATCTAGGTCTGGGGTCTTTAGTTTTCTTGGTTCTGTAGTCTTCATCTGGGCAGTGAAGGGCACAGTGAGCTCTTTTACAAAAAATCCCAAGGATTCCTTCTCTTAAAGTCTTGATTTATGCTGGTCTTCACCTGCATAGTAAGGGAAAAGGGTCATTTTGCAAAACACTTCCTTGCTGCCAAGTTTTCACTGCCTTCTTTGCTTAAACATGGAAAGAAAACAGGATTTTCGTCACTCAGGGCAAGGCAGTAATTTGCCCTATAATTTGCAGATAGGGGAAAAAAATACATTATTGTGCCACATGATCCCAGTCCCTCTATGCTGATTAGTCCAGCGGCGCATACATGGAACCCAGTCACAATCACCAGACATCAGCTAAAGATGCGCATGGGAAGCTTGTCTGAGTGAGGGGGGCCTTAGGTACTTGCCCCCTGTGACTCTGACCTCTTAATCCTGCACTGGCCTACCCTCTGAAGCTTACCCCCACCATGGCATGCTTCCAACTGATCATAGGTTTCCCACTTTTTGTCTCTCTTGGAACCACTTTTAAATCCTGCTCCTGGGGCATATGCCCTCTTCTAGTTTCAGCCCTGCTTAACCCACTGTTATCTGGATTATCTTCCTAGTGGCATCTCTTCTCCCTTCTGTCTTTGGGAGCTCTGCACTGCTCCCTTTCCTCTGTCAAGTGGCCTCATTAGGCCACTGGCCTGCTGGGAAAAGACCCAGAAAGGCCTACTGCCAATCCACACTTGTGCAAGCCCACATATACGTACATACCTTAAAGGTCTTAAAAAGCTGACACAGAGGAGGACAAATGGATTGCTAGGGGTATATTTACTAAAGTGTGGGGTTTTAGCAATCAATCAGATTTGTTATTATCTTCTAGAAGGTGCTAGACAAATGATAAGTAGAATCTGATTGGTTGCTATGGGCAACATCTCCACTTCTAAAAACCTGTACATATACCAACAAATATCTAGTTAAAGACTGAGCCAGGCATAAGGATTAGGGGTCTATTTACTAAGCCTTGGATGGAGATAAAGTTGCTGGAGATAAAGTACCACCCATTTGGCTCCTAACTGCCATGCCACAGGCTGTGTTTGAAAAATGACAGTTAGAAGCCGATTGGCTGGTACTTTATCTCCATCCACTTTATCTCCATCCAAGGCTTAGTAAATAGACCCCCTAGTCTGCAAAAGCTTTGCATCCCTGTGCACATGATGGAGAGGCCATTTACTGTAGTTTTAATAATTAGAGAAGTTACACTTATCGGCTAGAATGCCCTTATTTCGCTATAGTTCAGCTCAGTTTTACGCTCATCTGCCGGTCTGCTTTCTTACAATGGAATCAAGGGGTTTGCGTGGAGCGCACAGTATGTGTATCTTGTTCAAGGGGGCTGCTGGTATCAGGAGAGTTGTCCAGACTCTAGGGCTAGTGTTATCGTACAGGTTTTGGATACCTGCGCTCACCCTCTATTTGGTGTTTGTATGTGATAAATGATGTATCTCTATGATCTGTAAATACCTTTATAAGTCACAATGCTTAGTATAACAGATGGTACAATAATTCATATATAATTGATGATATTGTGATTACACATAAATGCCCTTATAGTAACATGCATATTGTGTGAACATCCGATGTATAGGGAAATTAAACACAAGATGAAATAAAATATGGTATTGCCGCTTGATGAATATCCTAAAAAAAAAAAAAAAAAAGTCTTGTGAGAAAAGGAGTGTCTTTGTTCCAGATATATAGGAGTCAGTCTTTATCTAAAGGGATTTCCTTTCCCCTCAGTGTGAGTCTAAACAGTGTGCCCAGAGGCGGTTCTTTTGTCAATAATTGATCGTAGGTGGAGGTCGTGTTCTGGGAGGCCGGCGTCCCAGCCTGCCAGGTGCAACTTACCCTCACGATGTGATGTTTAGTTCTCTTTGTTCACTCTGTGGTGAGTGATGATGTGGCCACTTGCGCTGTTTCCGTTTTCCCTATACATCGGATGTTCACACAATATGCATGTTACTATAAGGGCATTTATGTGTAATCACAATATCATCAATTATATATGAATTATTGTACCATCTGTTATACTAAGCATTGTGACTTATAAAGGTATTTACAGATCATAGAGATACATCATTTATCACATACAAACACCAAATAGAGGGTGAGCGCAGGTATCCAAAACCTGCTTTCTTACAATGCAAATACCAAAGCCAAAGCAGATGTGTGCTCTCTTACACTTGCCTTTTCTGCTGTAATACGGTACTACACAGAAGAGGAGCAGCCAGTTTGACAACTAGAAGAATAGCAAGTTGTTGGTGGGTCTGATTCAGATGTGGTTGAAGTTGCTATTACTGCTGCACTGTATGGTAATGCAGCAGGAGGCGTCTATTGCAAGCAGATGCCTCCTGCTGCAGTAGTGATCAGACTGGCATCCTAGGCCTCAGCATCAGATCAGTCACTCAGCATCGGATGGCTTGCGGCACCCATGGTGACGTGCAAGCCGCCCGTTGCAAAGGCCAGGAATCTCTGTGCAACCACGGAGATCCCTGGCTTGTTACCGCCACCTAAATGGCTGCAACATGCCTCCATTTGGAGAAATGGAGGCCATCGCCGCGCCTCCATGACCCCAAATGGCATCAGACTGTCAATAACCGACAGTCTAATGCCGTACTGCGTGCTACATTGTAGTACTCATTGGCACACGTGCAGAACGGGTCCTGCGCATGTGCAAATTACCAATAATCTGTACTTTGCGCAACCCTTCACAGATTCTTCTGGATCTGAATAATCCCCGATGTTTGGATCTGAGACAATTTTCAATTAATAGGTAGAAATAAAAAATTTAACATTCTAACTACCTTAGGTCCTTCTAATTAAAAAAAAAGTTTAAATTGCTGCTTTAAATTTGCATGCTACCAAATTAAATTTAAAATACATACTTATTAAAAAAAAAAAAAATTACTGGCATATACTAAAGTTCTGATATTTTACAGGTTTAGATGAATTCCCTCACAATCAGTGAACTGTTTGTAAAAAAACAATCATAATTAAATGTAATTTTAACTAGTTTAATTAGCATGTGATATGATGACTCAAAGTTAATTGAACAAGTTTAAAAAAATAGATTTTATTATAGCAACTTCTGGTGAGGAATGGCCAATATTTATGCAGTATTTATAAATATATATTTTATTTTTTTCCCAGCATTTCATAGAGAACCAAAGTGCACCAACTTTGCCAAAAATGTATTTAGTTTCTCGTTCAATATATATTTCTACACAGAGGGGAACATTTTTTGGGGAAAATATTTTTTCTTTTGGATACATACAATGTAGTGAAACTAGTTAATGTTTCTCCCTATTGATACATTTACAGCATATGCAATCACTTTCTAAAGCACATTATTTATTTCTATTAATAATAGATATCAGAATCAGTAATAATGCAGTATACGCTTGATATATAAATGGGAGAATGATTAGTATAACAAGATATCATACTAGCTGCACATGAAATTTATGTGTGCATTGACTTCACTCATCTGTCTGGAATTTCATATGTAACACATTATAAATGCTTGGTAGAGTGAGAGTTGGCAGGGACTGTGGGGCCGATTCATACCTGATCGCTGCTGTGCGTTTTCGCACAGCAGGTGATCAGGTCTGCACTGCGCATGCACCACAATGCGCAGGCGCGATGGTCCGCACTGTCGGAGATCGCCGGGCAGCAACGGTATAGTGCGAAAAATCCCATCACACTGGCGAACGCAAGGAGATTGACAGGAAGAGGGCATTTGTGGGTGGCAACTGACCGTTTTTGAGGAGTGTCTGGAAAAACGCAGGAGGGACCAGGCGTTTGGAGGGAGGGTTCCTGACGTCAGCTCCGGCCCGATCATCGCAGCAGCTGAGTAAGTCCTGGGCTGTGCAGAGACTGCACAAACTTCTGTTTGTGCAGCTTTCCTGCACATGTGATCGCACCCCTGCACAGCGAATTCCCCCTCCCCCTGTAGGCGGCGACTACCTGATTGCAGGGAGGCAAAAAACGCACCCTAGCGATCAGGTCTGAATTAGCCCCTGTGTTAGGTGCAGATACCCAGACTGAAAAGGCCAGTACAAAAGGTGGTTAAAGTCTTTTGCAATACACACCTAATACTTAAGTTTTTAAATAAACACCAAACAAGTTTTTATATAACCACATAAGAGGGCATTTGTGGGTGGCGACTGACTGTTTTTGAGGAGTGTCCGGAAAAACGCAGGAGGGACCAGGCGATATATTTACCTGTGTAGAAATTGATCCTCACCTCTTCACTACTGAGACATTTTTCATCCATGTTCTAAGTACATTTTTACACTTTTTGGACTGATCACATTCCAAAATAATAGTAATTATTTTCTGTGCTGAACCCACACAAATCCCAACTTGATGTTTCATGGACACCGAAAGAAGGAGAATCACCTACCTCACCGCTACTCCATCTGTCGGGGATTACAGCGTCGGTATTGCGACCGTCAGGATCCCGACGGGTGGTATTTTAAACACATCCAATGTACAACATTTTATTTATAATTGCCTGCTTTTTCTACCATCCCTCTCGGAGATTTGATATTTGCTTTATTGCATCCCAGCCCTGGTTGTGCAACACCACAATTATTGCCATCACGCAGCAGGGGGCAGTGCACTGATGATTTGTGTTGTCAGTGGTCCACTCTCCCGAGAGTTTGGGAGAACTCCACAAATTCTGGAAGTTTCCCGGACATTCCAGGAGAGTATTTTGCCCAGTTGTTATCAGAATTAATATATCTTGCTAAAATAGGTAAAAAAATGGTTCCACAAGTGATCAGCAGAAAAAATCTACTAAGTAGCAATACTGTTTAAAAGAGGGGACTGTCGATTTTACACAAGGGTGCTATTAGCAACTATAATGGGGGAGATCAGGGATCTAGAGCATCACCACGTCTGTGAACCTTGTTATTATTTGTTGCTGTGTAGAGGGTGTGTCTTCCAATTAAAAGAAAATGTTTGGTAACGGTAAAAATGTAAAAACAAAAGAACTGATTGCACAAGTAAAGTCGATTAAATAACCTAATTGTCTGTTGTTTATAAGTGTTGGGTACGGGTGACCGGCGGTCGGAATCCCAGCGGTCAGCATACAGATGCTGGGATCCTGGCAACCAGAATGCTGACTGGGGCGAGCGCAACGAAGCCCCTTGTGGGCTCACTGCACTTGCCATGCTGTGGGCTCAGTGGTTTGCTGTGCTTGCCGCAGGTTTTATTCCCACTCTATGGGTGTCATGGACACACACGAGTGGGAATAGTCATGGGCCCCCTGCCAGCATTCTAGCGGCTGGAATCCTGGCGTTGGTATGCTTACCGTCGGGATTCTACATCCCATTTATAAATGTCACCTTTTAAAGTAGAACAGGGGGTGCTACTGAATTGCAAAAAAAAAAAAAAACTTTTCTAAAAAAGACTATATAGTAGTAATGCAGGACATACTGTACAGTACATCTGCACCGTGATTCCCGGTTCTACTGATCCAATGACATCAGTGATTGGCAATCTGTTGATGAAATGGCGAAAACATCATCTTAAAAATCCCAAACTAGCTTATCTTGAGATTTTTTTGCTAAGAACTGGCATATCCAGGATTTCTAACATGTTGTATCCCCTTCCCCTTTCCCCCAATGTATGGGCCTCATTACTATGGTCCACTCAAAACATAGCGAATATTGATTCCATTCTGTTAAAATTATTGGAATTACTTAAAAATGTAGGTTCAAATAAATAATGAAAAGGGCCCTTTAAGTAAAAATAAGAATTTACTCACCGGTAATTCTATTTCTCGTAGTCCGTAGTGGATGCTGGGGACTCCGTAAGGACCATGGGGAATAGCGGCTCCGCAGGAGACTGGGCACAACTAAGAAAGATTTAGAACTACCTGGTGTGCACTGGCTCCTCCCTCTATGCCCCTCCTCCAGACCTCAGTTAGGAAACTGTGCCCGGAAGAGCTGACACAAAAGGAAAGAATTTTGGAATCCCCGGTAAGACTCATACCAGGCACACCAATCACACCGTACAACTCGTGATACTATACCCAGTGAACAGTATGAATAACAACTGAGCCTCTCAAACAGATGGCTCCAAACAATAACCCTTTAGTTAGGCAATAACTATATACAAGTATTGCAGACAATCCGCACTTGGGATGGGCGCCCAGCATCCACTACGGACTACGAGAAATAGAATTACCGGTGAGTAAATTCTTATTTTCTCTGACGTCCTAGTGGATGCTGGGGACTCCGTAAGGACCATGGGGATTATACCAAAGCTCCCAAACGGGCGGGAGAGTGCGGATGACTCTGCAGCACCGAATGAGCAAACTCAAGGTCCTCCTCAGCCAGGGTATCAAACTTGTAGAATTTAGCAAATGTGTTTGAACCCGACCAAGTAGCAGCTCGGCAAAGTTGTAAAGCCGAGACCCCTCGGGCAGCCGCCCAAGAAGAGCCCACTTTCCTCGTGGAATGGGCTTTTACAGATTTAGGATACGGCAGTCCAGCCGCAGAATGTGCAAGTTGAATCGTACTACAGATCCAGCGAGCAATAGACTGCTTTGTAGCAGAAGCACCCAGCTTGTTGGGTGCATACAGGATAAATAGCGAGTCAGTTTTCCTGACTCCAGCCGTCCTGGAAACATAGATTTTCAGGGCCCTGACTACGTCCAGCAACTTGGAATCCTCCAAGTCCTTAGTAGCCGCAGGCACCACAATAGGTTGGTTCAAATGAAAAGCTGATACCACCTTAGGAAGAAATTGGGGACGAGTCCTCAATTCCGCCCTATCCATATGGAAAATCAGATAAGGGCTTTTACATGACAAAGCCGCCAATTCTGACACACGCCTGGCCGAAGCCAAGGCCAACAGCATGACCACTTTCCACGTGAGATATTTTAGTGCCACGGTTTTAAGTGGCTCAAACCAATGTGACTTAAGGAAATTCAACACCACGTTGAGATCCCAAGGTGCCACTGGAGGCACAAAAGGGGGCTGAATATGCAGCACTCCTTTAACAAACGTCTGAACTTCAGGCAGTGAAGCCAGTTCTTTTTGGAAGAAAATCGACAGAGCCGAAATCTGGACCTTAATGGAACCCAATTTGAGGCCCATAGTCACCCCTGACTGTAGGAAGTGCAGAAATCGACCCAGCTGAAATTCCTCCGTTGGGGCCCTTCTGGCCTCACACCACGCAACATATTTTCGCCATATGGTTTGCGGTCACCTCCTTCCTAGCTTTAATCAGCGTAGGGATGACTTCCTCCGGAATGCCCTTTTCCTTCAGGATCCGGCGTTCAACCGCCATGCCGTCAAACGCAGCCGCGGTAAGTCTTGGAACAGACAGGGTCCCTGCTGCAACAGGTCCTGTCGGAGCGGCAGAGGCCATGGGTCCGCTGAGATCATTTCTTGAAGTTCTGGGTACCAAGCTCTTCTTGGCCAATCCGGAACCACGTATAGTTCTTACTCCTCTCCTTCTTATTATTCTCAGTACCTTGGGTATGCGAGGCAGAGGAGGGAACACATAAACCGACTGGTACACCCAACGGTGTCACTAGAGCGTCCACAGCTATCGCCTGAGGGACCCTTGACCTGGCGCAATATCTTTTTAGCTTTCTGTTGAGGCGGGACGCCATCATGTCCACCTGTGGCCGTTCCCAGCGATTTACAATCAGCTTGAAGACTTCTGGATGAAGTCCCCACTCTCCCGGGTGGAGGTCGTGCCTGCTGAGGAAGTCTGCTTCCCAGTTGTCCACTCCCGGAATGAACACTGCTGACAGTGCTATCACGTGATTTTCCGCCCATCGGAGAATCCTTGTGGCTTCTGCCATCGCCATCCTGCTTCTTGTGCCGCCCTGTCGGTTTACATGGGCGACCGCCGTGATGTTGTCTGACTGGATCAGCACCGGCTGGTGTTGAAGCAGGGGTCTTGCCTGACTTAGGGCATTGTAAATGGCCCTTAGTTCCAGAATATTTATGTGTAGGGAAGTCTCCTGACTCGTCCATAGTCCTTGGAAGTTTCTTCCCTGTGTGACTGCCCCCCAACCTCGAAGGCTGGCATCCGTGGTCACCAGGACCCAGTCCTGTATGCCGAATCTGCGGCCCTCTAGAAGATGAGCACTCTGCAGCCACCACAACAGCGACACCCTGGTCCTTGGAGACAGGGTTATCAGCCGATGCATCTGAAGATGCGATCCGGACCACTTGTCCAACAGATCCCACTGAAAGATCCTTGCATGGAACCTTCCGAAAGGAATTGCTTCGTAAGAAGCCACCATCTTTCCCAGGACTCGCGTACAATGGTGCACCGACACCTGTTTTGGTTTTAGGAGGTCTCTGACTAGAGAAGACAACTCCTTGGCCTTCTCCTCCGGGAGAAACACTTTTTTCTGTTCCGTGTCCAGAACCATCCCCAGGAAGAGTAGACGCGTTGTAGGAACCAGCTGCGACTTTGGAAAATTCAGGATCCAGCCGTGCTGTTGTAGCACTTCCCGAGCAAGTGCTACTCCGACCAACAACTGTTCCCTGGACCTCGCCTTTATAAGGAGATCGTCCAAGTACGGGATAATTAAAACTCCCTTTTTTCGAAGAAGTATCATCATTTCGGCCATTACCTTGGTAAATACCCTCGGTGCCGTGGACAGACCAAACGGCAACGTCTGGAATTGGTAATGACAGTCCTGTACCACAAATCTGAGGTACTCCTGGTGAGGAGGGTAAATGGGGACATGCAGGTAAGCATCCTTGATGTCCAGTGATACCATGTAATCCCCCTCGTCCAGGCTTGCAATCACCGCCCTGAGTGATTCCATCTTGAACTTGAACCTTCTTATATAAGTGTTCAAGGATTTTAAATTTAAAATGGGTCTCACCGAACCGTCCGGTTTCGGTACCACAAACATTGTGGAATAGTAACCCCGTACTTGTTGAAGGAGGGGTACATTGATTATCACCTGCTGAGAAAACAGCTTGTGAATCGCCTCCAGCACTGCCTCCCTGTCCGGGGGAGCTGTCGGCAAGGCAGATTTGAGGAAACGGCGAGGGGGAGACGTCTCGAATTCCAGCTTGTACCCCTGAGATACTACTTGTAGAATCCAGGGATCCACCCGTGAGCGAGCCCACTGGTCGCTGAAGTTCTTGAGACGGGCCCCCACCGCACCTGGCTCCGCCTGTGGAGCCCCAGCGTCATGCGGTGGACTTAGAGGAAGCAGGGGAGGACTTTTGTTCCTGGGAACTGGCTGTATGTTGCAGCTTTTTCCCTCTACCTCTGCCTCTGGGCAGAAAGGACGCGCCTCTAACCCGCTTGCCTTTCTGGGGCCGAAAGGACTGTACCTGATAATACGGTGCTTTCCTTGGCTGTGAGGGAACATGGGGTAAAAATGCTGACTTCCCAGCTGTCGCTGTGGAAACGAGGTTCGAGAGACCATCCCCAAACAACTCCTCACCCTTGTAAGGCAAAACTTCCATGTGCCTTTTAGAATCTGCATCTCCTGTCCACTGCCGAGTCCACAATCCTCTCCTGGCAGAAATGGACATTGCGTTTATTTTAGATGCCAGCCGGCAAATATCCCTCTGTGCATCTCTCATGTATAAGACAGCGTCTTTAATATGCTCTACGGTTAGCAATATAGTGTCCCTGTCTAGGGTATCAATGTTTTCCGACAGGGAATCTGACCACGCAGCTGCAGCACTGCACATCCATGCTGAAGCAATAGCCGGTCTCAGTATAATTCCTGAGTGTGTATATACAGACTTCAGGATAGCCTCCTGCTTTCTATCCGCAGGTTCCTTTAGGGCGGCCGTGTCCGGGGACGGTAGTGCCACCTTTTTTTGACAGACGTGTGAGCGCTTTATCCACCCTAGGGGATGTCTCCCAACGTGACCTGTCCTCTGGCGGGAAAGGGTACGCCATTAGTAACTTTTTTGAAATTACCAGTTTCTTATCGGGGGAAGCCCACGCTTCTTCACACACTTCATTTAATTCATCAGATGGGGGAAAAACCACTGTTAGCTTTTTCTCCCCAAACATAATACCCTTTTTTGTGGTACCTGGGGTAATATCAGAAATGTGCAACACATTTTTCATTGCCGTAATCATATAACGAATGGCTCTATTGGAATGTACACTAGTCTCATCGTCGTCGACACTGGAGTCAGTATCCGTGTCGACATCTGTGTCTGCCATCTGAGGTAGTGGGCGTTTTAGAGCCCCTGATGGCTTTTGAGATGCCTGGGCAGGCACGGGCTGAGCAGCCGGCTGTCCCACATCTGCTATGTCGTCAAACCTTTTATGTAAGGAGTTGACACTGTCGCGTAATTCCTTCCACATGTCCATCCATTCAGGTGTCGACCCCGCAGGGGGTGACATCACATTTATCGGCACCTGCTCCGCCTCCACATAAGCCTCCTCATCAAACATGTCGACACAGCCGTACCGACACACCGCACACACACAGGGAATGCTCTGACTGAGGACAGGACCCCACAAAGTCCTTTGGGGAGACAGAGAGAGAGAGTATGCCAGCACACACCAGAGCGCTATATAATACAGGGATACACACTACACACAGTGATTTTTCCCCTATAGCTGCTATCATACACAATTTGCGCCTAAATTTAGTGCCCCCCCTCTCTTTTTTACCCTATTGAGCCTGGAAACTGCAGGGGTGAGCCTGGGGAGCGTCCTTCCAGTGGAGCTGTGAGAGGAAATGGCGCCAGTGTGCTGAGGGAGATAGCCCCGCCCCCTTCACGGCGGACTTCTCCCGCTTTTTTCAGGATATTTTTGGCAGGGGATTTTACACCTATATAGTCTTACTGACTATATTATGTGTTTTTTTGCCAAGCTAAGGTATTTATATTGCAGCCCAGAGCGCCCCCCCCCAGCGCCCTGCACCCATCAGTGACCGGAGTGTGAGGTGTGCATGGGGAGCAATGGCGCACAGCTGCAGTGCTGTGCGCTACCTTAATGAAGACCGGAGTCTTCAGCCGCCGATTTTCTGGACGTTCTTACTTTCTTTTCTAAGAGCTCAGTAGAGCCCCTAGTGTGCAACCAGCTCGGCCGGGCACAAAATTCTAACTGAGGTCTGGAGGAGGGGCATAGAGGGAGGAGCCAGTGCACACCAGGTAGTCCTAAATCTTTCTTAGTTGTGCCCAGTCTCCTGCAGAGCCGCTATTCCCCATGGTCCTTACGGAGTCCCCAGCATCCACTAGGACGTCAGAGAAATTATATATTATTTCATAGGGATATGACTAGTAGAAGTCACCAAGGAGTTCTGAGACATCTCAAGGTTTATGTAGGTTACTACAAATGTCCATAGTATTTTACAATGGATGTTAATTATTACTTGTAAATTTATACAAGTCAGCCTAATGAACACTGAAGTAGTGAAATCAGAACTCAGCATTTATAAGTGCATTGAACTGATAAGAGTTATACAAAAATAAGCATCACTTGTGTATTAAATGTATATTATTTTTGGCAGTAGTCTATTCATTATGCATTATCTAACCACTGTCTAGAACTGTATTATGAATTATGTATGCAGGATATTAAACTCATTGCTGGAGATGCTTCTCAGTGTCCTCGTCTACTCAAGGGCTGCTTGGCTTTGCCTATTAGCAATATTCAGCTTATGAATGTAAATGCCTTGATTGATGTCCATTATACTATATCAATGCTTTAAGGCTGTATTTGCTAAAATATAAAACTAGTTCTCATTGCACTACTTGTACTTCTAGACTTTTGTGTTATGTATATATGAAAGTTTACCAGAAACATCACATCCAAAATCTCGTCCATAGACTGTATGAAAAGGAGCTTGTTTAATTATAAAAATAAAGTGTTGGCCCAAATTATTACTACATGGCTATTATATGGTTACAGAAAAGTTACAAATAAATAAACCTGCAGGTTTTCCATCAATTATGAGAACATAAGCTTTCATACTTTCATTAATTCATTGTGGTTGGTATTGAGAATTACTAAGAGAATACTTTGTTTTTTACATAACTCTACTTTTATTTATCATAAATAAACTTTTGATTTCATACTATAATACTGAATCTCTGTAACTTTGTCAGCCTCCTTTGTGCTTATTTAATACCGGTTGTGTTTTAGTAATTGATGAATCAATTTCTTTAGTCTATTGTGCTGTTGAAACCTCTACCACACACTCAGTGTCAGACTGGGGCATTAAAGGTCTGCCAGGGGAATGCAGTGGCAGGGGCCCATACTTAAGGGGTGTGACCAGTTACCACAGGCTGAGACAAGCTCACACAGAGGCTTAGACAGCCATTAGAGACCATGGATCTGACCCTCTAATAGAGTGATAAAGTATAATTTGAGTATCCTGTCTGGAATACATTGGTACCCGACAGGAAAAAACAAAACACATTTGTCCGTGACAGGAAATAAAAAAACACATTGGCCCTGACAAGAGAAAATAGGATTTTAATACCTACCGGTAAATCCTTTTCTCCTAGTCCGTAGAGGATGCTGGGAACTCCAAAAGGACCATGGGGTATAGATGGGATCCGCAGGAGACATGGACACACTATAAGACTTTGAATGGGTGTGAACTGGCTCCTCCCTCTATGCCCCTCCTCCAGACCTCAGTTATAGGAACTGTGCCCAGGGAGACGGACATTTTGAGGAAAAGGATTTTTGTTAACCAAGGGTGAGAAACACACCAGCTCACACCACAACACACCGTACAACACGGTTTACAAGCAATACCAGTTAACAGTATGAACTAAAAACAGCAACAAGCTGAATATAACCGATGCACAACCTTCGTGTAACAGAAAACAATGACCATCAATACAACTGCAAGTAATAGTCTGCACTGGGATCATCTACGAACTAGGAGAAAAGGATTTACCGGTAGGTAATAAAATCCTATTTTCTCTTACGTCCTAGAGGATGCTGGGGACTCCAAAAGGACCATGGGGTCTATACTAAAGCTCCAGACCGGGCGGGAGAGTGCGGACGACTCTGCAGCACCGACTGAGCAAACATGAGGTCCTCATCAGCCAGGGTATCAAACTTGTAGAACTTAGCAAAAGTGTTTGAACCTGACCACATAGCAGCTCGGCAAAGTTGAAGTGCCGAGACTCCTCGGGCAGCCGCCCAAGATGAGCCCACCTTCCTGGTAGAATGGGCTTTCACTGACTTCGGCAATGGCAATCCAGCCATACAATGGGCATGCTGAATCGTATGACAGATCCAGCGTGCAACAGTCTGCTTGGAAGCAGGAGCCCCAATTTTGTTGGGAGCATATAGGACAAACAGAGCCTCCAATTTCCTAATTTGAGCCGTTCTGGCGACATACATTTTCAAAGCTCTTACGTCATCGAGAGATTTAGGCATCGTCACGGCATCCGTAGCCACAGGCACCACAATAGGTTGATTTATGTGAAACGAAGAAACCACCTTCGGCAGAAATTGTTGACGAGTTCTCAATTCCGCTCTATCCACATGGAAAATCAAATAGGGGCTCTTGTAAGACAAAGCCGCCAATTCCGACACCCGTCTTGCAGACGCCAGGGCCAAAAGCATGACCGCTTTCCAAGTGAGAAATTTCAACTCAACCTTTCGCAAAGGTTCAAACCAATGAGACATAAGAGATTGTAACACCACGTCAAGATCCCACGGTGCCACGGGTGGCACAAACGGAGGATGGATGCGCAGCACTCTCTTCACGAAAGTCTGAACCTCTGTAAGGGCGGCCAATTCTTTTTGAAAGAAAATAGATAAAGCCGAAATCTGCACTTTAATGGAACATAATTTCAGGCCTGCATCCACGCTGGCCTGCAAAAAATGGAGGAAACAACCCAGCTGAAACTCCTCCGTAGGAGCTTTCTTGGCTTCACACCAAGACACATACTTTCTCCAAATACGGTGATAATGCTTCGCCGTGACCTCCTTTCTAGCCTTGAGGAGAGTGGGGACGACTTCCCCAGGAATACACTTTCGAGCTAGGATTTGGCGTTCAACCTCCACGCTGTCAAACACAGCCGCGGTAAGTCCTGGAAGACGCATGGCCCCTGCAGTAACAGATCCTCTCTGAGAGGAAGAGGCCAGGGATCTTCTATGAGCAATTCCTGAAGATCCGGATACCAGGCTGTCCGTGGCCAATCTGGAACGATGAGTACCGCCTGAACCCTTGTTCTTCTTATGATCCTCAACACTTTTGGAATGAGTGGAAGTGGAGGGAACACATATACCGACTGAAACACCCACGGAGTTACCAGGGCGTCCACTGCATTGGCTTTAGGGTCCCTTGACCTGGAACAATATCTCGGAAGCTTCTTGTTGAGGTGAGACGCCATCATGTCTATTTGAGGAATTCCCCAACGACTTGTCACTTCTGCAAAGACCTCTTGATGAAGACCCCACTCTCCTGGATGGAGATCATTTCTGCTGAGGAAGTCTGCTTCCCAGTTGTCCACGCCCGGAAGGAAGACCGCTGACAGAGCGCTCACGTGCTTTTCCGCCCATTGGAGAACTTTTGTGGCCTCCGCCATTGCCGCTCTGCTCTTTGTTCCGCCCTGGCGGTTTATGTACACCACCGCTGTTATGTTGTCCGATTGAATCAGGACAGGTAGACCTCGAAGTAAGCGTTCCGCTTGCAGAAGGTCGTTGTAAATGGCTCTTAATTCCAGAACGTTTATGTGCAGACAAGCTTCCTGGCTTGACCATTTTCCCTGGAAATTTCTTCCTTGTGTGACAGCTCCCCAGCCTCGGAGACTTGCATCCGTGGTCAGCAGGACCCAACCCTGGATCCCGAACCTGCGTCCCTCTAGGAGGTGAGAACTTTGAAGCCACCACAGAAGAGATATTCTGGTCCTGGAAGATAGACTTATTTTCCGGTGCATGTGCAGGTGAGACCCGGACCACTTGTCCAACAGGTCCCACTGAAATACCCGGGCATGAAACCTGCCAAACGGAATGGCTTCGTAAGCCGCAACCATCTTCCTCAGCACCCGAGTGCATTGATGAATCGATACTCTTGCTGGTTTCAGAATCTCCTTGACCATGGTCTGGATTTCCAGAGATTTTTCCACTGGGAGAAATACTCTCTGCAGTTCCGTGTCCAGGATCATGCCCAAGAAAGACAGCCGAGTTGTCGGAATCAACTGTGACTTTGGTAAATTTAGAATCCAACCATGTTGTTGCAGAATTGTCACGGAGAGTGCCACGTTTCTAAGCAACTGCTCCTTTGATCTCGTCTTTATCAGGAGATCGTCCAAGCACGGGATAATTGTGACACCCTGCTTGCGTAGGAGTACCATCATTTCCGCCATCACTTTGGTGAAGACCCTCGGGGCCGTGGAAAGATCAAACGGCAACGTCTGAAATTGGTAATGACAATCCTGCACTGCAAACCTCAGGAAAGCTTGATGTGGAGGATATATTGGGACATGTAAGTAGGCATCTTTTATGTCGACTGACGCCATAAAATCCCCCCCTTCCAGACTGGAGATCACTGCTCGAAGAGATTCCATCTTGAACTTGAAAGTTTTAAAATATAGATTGAGGGATTTTAGGTTCAGGATTGGTCTGATCGAGCCGTCCGGCTTTGGTACGACAAAGAGGCTCGAATAAAACCCTTGTCCCCGTTGAGACGGGGGTACCGTGACAATGACATGCTGTTGACACAGCTTTTGTATCGCAGCACTCACTACTTTCCTTTCTGGGATAGAAACTGGCAAGGCTGATTTGAAAAATCGGTGGGGGGGCACCTCCTGAACCTCCAGTTTGTACCCTTGGGACACTATGTCTAACACCCAAGGATCCAGGCCCGAGTGAAACGAGACCTGACTGAAGAGTCGGAGATGCGCCCCCACCGGTACGGCCTCCCTTAGAGGAGCCCCAGCATCATGCGGTGGACTTGGCAGAAGCCGGGAGGACTTCTGGTCCTGGGAGCCTGACACAGCAGGCGACCTTTTTCCCCTTCCTCTACCTTTAGAGGCAAGGAAGGACGACCCTCTTCCTTTTTTGTATTTATTGGGCCGAAAGGACTGCATCTGATAATGGGGTGTCTTTTTCTGCTGTGCAGGAACATAAGGAAGAAAGGATGACTTACCCGCTGTAGCTGTAGACACCAGGTCAGCGAGGCCGTCACCAAACAAGACACTACCTTTATATGGGAGAGTTTCCATAGCTTTCTTAGAGTCGGCATCAGCATTCCATTGATGAATCCACAGCGCTCTTCTGGCCGAGACTGCCATGGCATTGGCCCTTGATCCCAAGTGGCCAATATCCCTCGCCGCATCCTTTAGGTAAGCCACAGCGTCCCTGATATAACCGAGAGTCAAAAGAATGTTATCCATATGCAGGGTATCCATGTCAGATGTCAAATTATCAGCCCACTTAGCAATAGCACTATTCACCCATGCCGACGCCACGGCAGGTCTGAGCAGTGCACCCGTAGTGACATAAATGGCCTTTAATGTTGTTTCCTGCTTACAATCCGCAGGGTCCTTTAGGGCAGCAGTGTCAGGAGACGGAAGCGCCACCTTCTTGGACAGCCATGATAGAGCCTTGTCCACATTGGGAGATGACTCCCACTTTTCCCTGTCATCAGAGGGGGAAGGATATGCCATAAGAATTCTCTTGGGAATCTGCCACCTTTTATCAGGAGATTCCCAAGCTTTTTCACAAAGAGCATTCAGTTCATGAGAGGGGGGAAACGTCACCTCGAGCTTCTTTCCCTTATACAAACAAACCCTTCAGAAATATATAAAACATCTTTAATAGCCACAATCATGTACTGAATACTCTTAACCAATTCTGGATGTAAACTGGCCTCACTATAGTCGACACTGGAATCAGAGTCCTTGTCGGTATCCGTATCCGCTATTTGGGTAAATGAGCGCTTTTGTGACCCTGAGGTGGCCTGTACCTGATTTTCTCCACATTTGTGTCTGAGAATCAGATTTATCCAGTCTTTTAGTCAATAACGCCACATTTGAATTCAATGTACTCAACATATTCAGCCAATCAGCAGTCGACGGTGCCGAGAGAGCCACTCCCAAATCCTTCTCTGCACCCCCAGTAACTTCCTCCGGGGAGGAGCACTCAGCCTCAGACATGTCGACACACCGTACCGACACGCACACACACACACTGGCTATAGGGGACAGACCCACAGGGAAGCCTGTTAGAGAAACACAGAGGGAGTTTACCAGCTCACACCTCAGCGCCTATTTCAATGCTGAGAAAGAATATCAGATGTCTGCGCTGTTATAATAGCACCAAATTACTGTGCCCCCCCCCCCCCCCCGTTTTGCTCCCTGTTACTTGATCGGGAGAGTGGAGGTCCGGGCCAGCGTCTCTGCAATCTGTGAAGAGAGAAAATGGCGCTGGTAAGCTGTGAGGGCTAAGCTACGCCCCCACTCGGCGCGCTGTAGTCCCGCTCAAATTTGAATCTTTATACTGGCGGGGGCTTATATTTAGTGCCTAGGCACTTAAAATATATATCTCTTTTAGCCAGTCTTTACCTCAGTAACAAGCTGCCCAGGGCGCCCCCCCTGCGCCCTGCACCCTGTAAGTGCCGTTGGAAGTATGTGTGGAAGCATGACGCGCAGCGCGACTGCTGCGCTGTACCTTGTTACTGAAGTCTTCTGCCGTCACTGAAGTCTTCTGTTCTTCTATATACTCACCCGGCTTCTTTCTTCTGGCTTCTGCGAGGGGGTTGACGGCGCGGCTCCAGGAACAAACAGCTAGGCGCACCAAGTGATCGAACCCTCTGGAGAAACAGAGCCTTTAACGCATAAGAAGTAGGTCTGACTTCTCTCCCCTCAGTCCCACGAAGCAGGGAGCCTGTAGCCAGCAGGTCTCCCTGAAAATAAAAAACCTAACAGAAAGTCTTTTCAGAGAAACTCAGGAGAGCTCCCCTAGTGTGTGTCCAGTCTCTCTGGGCACAGAATCTAACTGAGGTCTGGAGGAGGGGCATAGAGGGAGGAGCCAGTTCACACCCATTCAAAGTCTTATAGTGTGTCCATGTCTCCTGCGGATCCCGTGTATACCCCATGGTCCTTTTGGAGTCCCCAGCATCCTCTAGGACGTAAGAGAAAAGCACATTGGCACCTGATAGGAAAAAACACACCCTGGCCCTGGACCCAGGATGAACTGTGAGTGTGTGTGTGTGTGTGTGGGGGGGGGGGGGGTGATGCGGCGAGGATGAGCAGTGTAGGGATGGGTGTGGGTGGTAGGATTGATAGTGTATGTCCCTGGGGTGGGGGGTGGGGGGGTATTTTGTCTTTGGGGATGGGGGGTGGGGTTGGGAATGTTTGGCCAGAAGAACAGAGTGGGAGCCTTAGGAGGGTTGTCCACCGACAACTACAGCTCAGTTCACATAGCTTATTAATATATATTACATACATTAAAATGTAACCGTAGTAACCACATTTCCTTGAAGATCACCTTATGGTTTAATGCAGTAAAGATCCTGGCAGTAGAGAGGGATGAAATTTAGGACAGTGTCTTTTCCACTTGCTCCAAAGTATATAGTTTCACTTTTTGCTAGTGCACACCTCAAATTTGCAGTCAGAGCAACCTGTCCAGAGAGACCTGCCAGCCCTCCTGCACTCAGTATATCCCGATCACTGGTGGCTACAGTATTCAGGCAGCCCTGCTGCACCCGCCCACCCGGTGGAAGTCCTCCATCCTTCCCTCCCTCTGTCCCATTCACTGTGTGCAGTGAACAGGCATCAGTGGCAACACCACTCTGGCCTTCATCCTGAACTCCTGTGGCTCTGCACTATATATTGGTGCTTTACCTGTAATATAATTTGAAAGATAAACACAGGAATGATTAAAGTTCTTCTCTAATGTTTGGTTTATTTGACCAGGGACATTTCTAGAACAACTGTGACTCCTTCAGCGCCCTCTACTGAAAATTCCACAAACCACAACTATTGCATTAAGGGGGTTATTCAGAAAGGATTGCAAATTCTACTTTTTTCCTTTGAATCGCATGCTGGGGGCTGCCAATCGCAGGGCAAGGTTGCCCAACATGCAGCCCACCGCTTGCCCACTGCGATCACGCTGAAATTGCGATCGTGCCGCATTACAGCGTGATTGCTCAAATTGTGGATGCCTCCTGCCAGCGCAGCCTGGCTTTGACAGCAGGAGACCCGACGCCATTTTTTAGTTCAGAGCAGCTGCATGTGACGACATGCAGCTGCCCCGAAAAAATGAAAACTATGCGCCCCCCATTCACGCCACTACACCCCTGTTCACTAAGTGCTGTTCCCGCAATGCTATTTCTGCCTAGAAGACGGGCAGAGGCATTCGCAGTTACTGCGGGTCACCTGCTTTAAATGCAGGCGCATGCGCAGGACGGGATCTGTGCACGCGTGCGCGGGTCCCGTTGCTGATTTTGCAGTACACGATGCGACCTGAATCAGCTCCTAAGTACTTAATTACTAAGAAAAAATGTGAGATAATGATATCAGCAAAAATAATAAGGGCGACCTATTCCCTAAAAAATGTAAAGTGATGTAAAGATACTTTTGCTAATCTTTTAAAAGAGTAAAATTTATTGACTGATCCAGGAGCACATTAAGAGAGGAGGGGGCCTGTGTGCAGTCTCCACCTGGTTCCCCTCCTTTCCTGCCAGCAACGCAGTAGACTCCGAGAGCTAGGGTCACTAGTAGACCCTAGTGATATGCCAGAGTTTAGTGCACATGCCAGGTCTCCTGGAAAATGGCGCAGTGTCTATTTCTCTGGTTATTTTAGCCAATGCATTTCACCTTTTTCAAATTGTATTTATGTGATCCCGACCGACCGTGATACAGAACCATGGTGTCTTAACATTTGCCGATAGCCAGATTGGCGTGTTGTTCCTGACTGTGATACACAGGACCACGGTGTCTCCACACCTGCTAACAGCCTGCTTGTTGAGACTCTTCCTGCATCTGCTGCTGGCTGTCAGCTGTATACTATATGTACTCTGGGCATCCAAACAGCCAAGATGAGTGTACAGCATTGCAGTCAATGGGGGTCATTCCGAGTTGATCGTAGCCCTGCAAAATTTTGCAGGGCTTTGATCATGTCTATAGACATGCGGGGGGACGCCCAGCACAGGGCTATCCCGCCCCACATGTCAGTGCCGCCCCCGTCCCCACACCACAGAAGTGCAAAAAGTGCACAGCTGCGATGCTTTTGCACTTTAGGAGTAGCTCCCGGCCAGCGCAGCTTTAGCGTGCTGGGCGGGAGCTACTCGTCGCTCCCCGGCCCGCATCGGCTGCATGTGATTTCACGCAGCTGCTGTGGCCCGCCCCCCCCCCCCCCATGGTCCGGCCACGCCTGCATTGGCCGGACCGTGCCCACAAAACGATGGCCAAACGCCGCCTTTCCACCCTCCCCGCCCAGTGACCGCCTCTGCCTGTCGTCAGGCATGCGCCAGCGCACTGCGGCGCCGGCGCAGTTCTGACCCAATCGTGCCGCTGCGATAAACTGCAGCATGCAGTCGGGTCAGAATGACCCCTATTATTCCCTTAACAGGACTGTCTACAGCTTGAGAAGACCCTCCAATCCAGTGAGTACCAGGGAGGTAATTGGGACTGACTACACATGATTGCCGTATGTGTTAGCCACCTACAGTCTATCTTCTGGCTGGAATACTTGGCAAAGTGTGGTTGGGATTATGTTGAAGCTTTTAACAGCAGGCTATATAATAACAGTAAAAGACCAGAGCCCAGCAAAGACCACGTTGACAAACAGAAATGAATCCTGTCCCTCAACATATAACTGAATCTAAGGATGACATATAAACACAATTTACTTAATTTAATAATTTTTTATGACTTTTTCAATAACATATTTTTGGTCTAGCGTGGCGTGAATTTTTTTTTATTCTTTAGGCCTTGATTCAAAAAAGTTTTGGAACCATTGCTCTATAGAGAACTAAAATAATCAATTCATACAAAGTATCAACATTTGGACAGTGGTCAGAATGATTTTAACTTACAATACAATGTTGCTATATCAAGCTTGAGATGCCCGATCTGAAGGTTATGTATATTCTATGTACTTAAATTGTTTTTTTAAGCACTTTCACTTTTTAACTTTTAAAAAAAAAAAATTTTAAACATTTTATTTACACCAAGAGAGACTGAAAAATCTACAATACACAATACAGAATCAATTGCATAATAAAATATGAAAGATAGTCTTCATGGTGTTGGTTTTTCAAATAATTTTGTGCGTATTTAAACAGATAAACAAAAATTTCTCCCCAGACGGGGAGCATATACATGGAGAAAACAGGAACAACAGGGAATAATGAGAGAGGGGGAGGGGGGTGGGGGTGGTGGTGGTGGGGGGGAACAAAGAAAGAGGGAGAGAAAAGGGACAACAGAGCCGTTCCATGCCACATTAGAAGAAAAACATCTGATATATCCATGGAGAGTGTATATGCTAAACACAGTATAAGCAGGGCCGGCGCTACCATTAGGCAGCTTTAGGCAGCTGCCTATGGGCGCTGGCCACTGGAGGGCGGCATGCTCCAATTAAATATATTTTACAAAAAAAAAAATATTTTGATAAGTAAGCCCAGACCAGGGGCGGCCGCGGCGAGGGTCTAGCCTGCCACAGCCGTCAGTCACCTCACCGGCGCCAGTGTATTGATTTCCCTGCTCCATGTCTCTAACAGATATAGACGGAGCTGCGCGTATGAGAGCGCAGGTCAGGAGACGGGCGGCGCCCACACTGACAGCCTAACACGCATCCTAGGCGCCGTCAGCACGAACATGCCGTGCGCTTGTGCGGCGCCCATCTGCTGACCTGCTCTCTCATACGCGCAGCTCCGTCTATTTCTGTTAGAGACATGGAGCAGGGAAATCAACACACTGGCGAAGGTGAGGTGACTGACGGCTGTGGCAGGCTAGACCCTCGCCGCGGCCGCCCCTGGTCTGGGCTTACTTATCAAAATATTTTTTTTTGTAAAATATATTTAATTGGAGCATCTGAAAGGCAAGAGAAGTCTCCCTATCCCCTCCCTCCCTGCCGCCCCGCGCCTCCCTATCCCCTCCCTCCCTGCCGCCCCGCGTCTCCCTATCCTCTCCCTCCCACCCCGCGTCTCACTATCCCCTCACTGCCGCCCCACGTCTCGCTATCCCCTCCCTCCCCACCGCCCCGCGCCTCCCTATCCCCTCCCTCCCTGCCGCCCCGCGTCTCCCTATCCTCTCCCTCCCACCCCGCGTCTCACTATCCCCTCACTGCCGCCCCGCGTCTCGCTATTCCCCGCCGCCCCGCGCCTCCCTATCCCCTCCCTCCCTGCCGCCCCGCGTCTCCCTATCCTCTCCCTCCCACCCCGCGTCTCACTATCCCCTCACTGCCGCCCCGCGTCTCGCTATCCCCTCCCTCCCCGCCGCCCCGCGCCTCCCTATCCCCTCCCTCCCTGCTGCCCCGCGTCTCCTATCCACTCCCTCGCACCCCGCGTCTCACTATCCCCTCCCTGCCACCCCGCGTCTCGCTATTCCCTCCCTCCCTGCCGCCCCGCGCCTCCCTATCTCCTCCCTCCCACCCCGCATCTCCCTATCCCCTCCCTTCCACCCCGCGTCTCCCTATCCCCTCCCTCCCACCCCACGTCTCCCTATCCCCTCCCTCCCTGCCGCCCCGCGTCTCCCTATCCTCTCCCTCCCACCCCGCGTCTCACTATCCCCTCACTGCCGCCCCGCGTCTCGCTATTCCCCGCCGCCCCGCGCCTCCCTATCCCCTCCCTCCCTGCCGCCCCGCGTCTCCCTATCCTCTCCCTCCCCGCGTCTCACTATCCCCTCACTGCCGCCCCGCTATCCCCTCCCTCCCTGCCGCCCCGCGCCTCCCTATCTCCTCCCTCCCACCCCGCATCTCCCTATCCCCTCCCTTCCACCCCGCGTCTCCCTATCCCCTCCATCCCACCCCACGTCTCCCTATCCCCTCCCTCCCTGCCGCCCCGCGTCTCCCTATCCTCTCCCTCCCACCCCGCGTCTCACTATCCCCTCACTGCCGCCTTGCGTCTCGCTATTCCCCGCTGCCCCGCGCCTCCCTATCCCCTCCCTCCCTGCCGCCCCGCGCCTCCCTATCCCCTCCCTCCCTGCCGCCCCGCGTCTCCCTATCCCCTCCCTCGCACCCCGCGTCTCACTATCCCCTCCCTGCCGCCCCGCGTCTCGCTATCCCCTCCCTCCCTGTCGCCCCGCGCCTCCCTATCTCCTCCCTCCCACCCCGCATCTCCCTATCCCCTCCCTTCCACCCCGTGTCTCCCTATCCCCTCCCACCCACCCCACGTCTCCCTATCCCCTCCCTCCCTGCCGCCCCGCGTCTCCCTATCCCCTCCCTCCCACCCCACGTCTCCCTATCCCCTCCCTCCCTGCCGCCCCGCGCCTCCTGATGTTGGAGTTGCCTACAGCAGCGGCAGCTCCGGAGACAACAGGCAGCGCTGTTACCTCTATTTCTGTGCCCTCAGCATCTCCGGCAGCATCTGCTTCCTCCGGGACTGAGGAACCAGGACCACTAAGGCGAGGGGTGGGGGGAGTTGTGCTTGGTGGCAAGTGTCTGGGCAGCTCACCCCCAGATCACTTGGACTGCAGCTCCCCCCCCTTGTGATCTGGGGGCGATCTGCAGTCCAAGTGATCTGGGGGTGAGCTGCAGTCCAAGTGATCTGGGGGGTGAGCTGCAGTCCAAGTGATCTGGGGGTGAGCTGCAGTCCAAGTGATCTGGGCACCCCCAGATCACTTGGACGCAGGGACAGGGAAAAATAAATAAAATAAATGTAAAAAAATGATATATTTATATCACAGCTGCCCGCCTCCCACCGCTGACCAGCGCTCACTTCTGCATGCTGCACCGCCATTGAAAGCTGACCACCGCAGACCACAACTGGCGGTGGTCAGAGGGACATCAAGGCCTCAGCGAAGAAGGACAGCTTAGTACCGCCGCATCCCCCGCAGACCATGGGCTCATCCGCCACCGACAACCACAGTCCCTTCCGCACCTCCGCTGCACATATCAGGTAATGTTACCCTATGTCCCTGCTGTCACGCTCTCAGTCCCTGCTGTCACTCTCTCAGTCCTTGCTGTCACTCTCTCCGTCCTTGCTGTCACTCTCTCTCCCTGTCCCTGATTTGTGGGTCATACCGTTTGCTATAATGTGAATTTCGGCTCATACCATGTGCTATAATGTGAATTTCAGCTCATACCATGTGGTAAAATCAGAATTTTGGCTCATACCGTATGCTGTAATGTGAATTTCGGGTCATACCGTGTGCTATAATGTGAATTTCGGCTCATACAGTGTGGTAAAATCTGAAATTTTGGGTCATAGCGTGTTCTGTAACGTGAATTTCGGCTCATACCGTGTGCTGTAATGTGAATTTCGGCTCATACTGTGTAGTAAAATATGAATTTTGGCTCATACTGTGTGCTGTAATGTGAATTTTGGCTCATACTGTGTGCTGTAATGTGAATTTTGGCTCATACCGTGTGCTGTAATGTGAATTTCGGCTCATACCGTGTGCTGTAATGTGAATTTCGGCTCATACTGTGTGCTGTAATGTGAATTTCGGCTCATACGGTGTGCTGTAATGTGAATTTCGGCTCATACTGTGTGGTAAAATATGAATTTCGGATCATACCATGTGCTGTAGTGTGAATTTTGGCTCATACCATGTGCTGTAGTGTGAATTTCGGCTCATTCCGTGTGCTGTAATGTGAATTTCTAGATAGTATAAGAATTTCTAGATAGTATAAGGGGTCCTAATACACTGAAGGACACGCCCCCATTTGAGTGGCCACACCCCCTCTTCCGGAGGTGCGCGCATAATTGCAACCTTCACTTTTCCATACCCCCACTTCAAAATGTCCACTTCGACCACTGTATATGTATGTGTGTGTGTATATGTATATATATATATATATATATATACAGAAGTTCCAAAGTCCGGCACTCCCCACAGCAAAAGAAACTTGAGCCGGTGCCCTCACAGATAGAGAATATACAACATGCGCAGGTGCGGCACTCAAGCCACGATTATCAGCGAAAAATGACAGGCGGAGACTGTATAATTCAATCAATCAACGTTTCAATATTTGAAAATATTGTCATCAGGATTATAATAGTAAGTACAACACATACCTTTATAGTGCCCACCAAACAAGAAAAAAGCGGTTCCCGGGCTGGGACTGCACACCCGCCCCGTCGCCGCACACCCACTGACGTCACCCGTAAGGCGCATTCTACTACGTACACCATTACCATGGTAACCCAAAAACAAGCTGAAAAAATACAATACAGAATTCATCATCGACACTATAACAATACAATACAAAATCAATGCTGGCATATACATAAAATACAAAGCACAAGGAAGTCTTACCTACACATAGAGACAAAGCTAATACACTGCCTCACAATACAGACTAGCAGCAAAGATAATTTCAACGTAAACTTGCAAAGGTGATACTCTCATTTAACCCGTTAGGGGAAATCACATTTAGCCTATAGATCCATCGCGCCTCACACTTCAAAAGGCGCAGGGAGCGATCACCTCCTCGGGCATTTGGCAAAATAGTATCGATCATCCGATATCTTAAACTTGAAAGGGTATGGTGGAACTCCGCAAAATGTCGGGCGACCGGCTGGTCGCTAGAACCGGAACCAATAGCTGCCCGAATGGCACTCCGATGGTTACCCATTCGCTCTTTAAATTTGCTCTCGGTTTTACCGATATAACTCAAACCGCAGGGGCAGATAATTTGATAAACAACAAAGGATGAATTACAAGTAAAATGATGGAGGATTTTATAAGTTTTGCCTGAATGAGGATGTTGGAACGTGTCGCCAGTTAACAAGAACTGGCAAGTAGTGCATGTACACTTAAAGCAACCCATACGTGTCCTTCCAAACAAGGGGCGGTTAGGAATACTTAAGGAAGATACATCAGTTTTTACCAAAATGTCTTTTAAGTTACGACCACGGGAGTAACAGGACCTTACATCATAATTGGCAAGTTTTAATTTAGCATCGCTTTGTACAATAGGCCATAACTTTTTAATTGTTTTATTAATAGTAGGGGAAGCAAGATTAAATTTGTTGACCCACCCAAACTTCTTTCGTTTACTAATATCCGGGGTGGCTGATGTGTTTGTATTATTCACTAAAGAAATTCTATCCAGAGATAAAACTTTACTTTTACAAGCCTCTAACAAATCCTTACTATAACCACGATCTAGGAATTTTTTTATCAATACATCAATTTGGGTTTCAGACATCACCCTATCGCTATTAATGCGGTGAATACGAAGCATCTGGGAATATGGGAGGCCATTTATCAAAGCTGACGGATGACAGCTTTGTGCTTTCAATAGCATATTCCTATCCGTAGGCTTTGTAAAGAGACTAGTATGGATCTGTTGATTTTTCACGGAAATACACACATCAAGAAAGTGAACAGTCTCTCTGCTTAAAGAATAAGTAAATTTGATGGGATGTTCAGAACAATTATGCTTATTAATCAAATTACTTAATAACTCAATATCTCCACACCAAATCAAAAGCAGATCATCTATATATCGTAAAAACAATAAAATTCTAGATGATATTGTCTCATCGGAAAAGAATAGTGCATGCTCCACAAAAAACATATCAACATTGGCATAGGCTGGAGCCATGGAACTACCCATGGCACAGCCGCTGGTTTGCAAATAAAACTTGCCGTTGTACAGAAAAAAGTTGTTATTTAAAATGAGTTCAAACAACTGGAGCATGATACCAATCTTATCCGAGGAGAAGTCACTTTTATCGTTCAAAAACACCTGCAACGAATGTAACCCCAAACTATGGGGGATGGAGGTATACAAATTAACCACATCAATGGTAACTAGCCAGCAATCAGATGGTAATAGAGGTAAATCATGCAACTTGCGTAGCAAAGTAGATGTGTCTAGCAAAAAGGTAGGTTCTACTTGAATAAGGGGTTGCAAAAGGGAATCAAGGTATGCTGCCGCAGGCTGAAAAAGGGAGCCCCATGCAGACACAATCGGGCGCCCCGGAGGGGGATCTAACCCCTTATGGATTTTTGGTATGGTATAGAAAATCGGGATAATGGGTGATTGCGGAAGCAATACATCTTTAATTTTCTCTGTAATAACACCCATATCCAAAGCCTGGCAGAGTGCCCTTACTAATTCCCTCTTACAAACCCTAGTAGGGTCACCAGGTAAGAGGCGATATACCAACGGATCTAGTAACTGACGCATAACTTCCCGATCATAGTCCACAAAGTCCTGTAAAACGATAGCACCGCCTTTATCCGCCTGGCGGATTATTAAATTCTTATTACCAGCCAGGCTTCTCAAAGCTTGTCGTTCAATTGGGGACAAATTAGGGTGATAATTCCCCTTCTCGTTTAATTCGGGACATGCATGAACCTCTTGATCCAAAAGTCTCATAACCGTCCTGATCGTAGGGTTATTAGACGGAGGGTCAAAATGGGAACGAGATGCAAACTTTTTAAGGGGTGCGGGGAGTTGATCACTATTTGTCTCCACATCTTGACCAAAAAATTCCTTTAGCCGGAGAGCACGTGATAACTCATACTTTTCCATACCCCACTCCAATTCATCGAAACGCACTGTAGGTATGAAGGATAAACCTTTTGACAACAAACTAAATTCTCCAGTTGACAGTTCGTACGAAGACAAATTAAAGATTAAATCTTTTTGTAAAGTGGGGGACGTCCTACTCTTCCCCTGCCTCTTTGTTTGTTTTCCCCTTCTCGTGAACTTCCTTTGCCTCCTTCTTCTGCCGGGATAATCTTCGGAGTTTTGGGGCGTGCGCCCAAAGGGGCCCTCTGAGACTTTGATTGTTCTATTTCACTATTAGAACTTGTGTTATCATGGGAGGAATCTGTATCAAAACGGCCCACAGACCGATTAACTTGGCGTCTATTTCTTCTGAAAAACGGCTGCTTTCTTTCAGAAGTCTGGTTACCTGAGGTCCACCGGTAAACCGTATGGCGTTCATAGTCCCCTTCCACTTTAACCAAGTTCTCTTTTTTAAATTGGAGCAGATCTTTTTTATACGTAGCCAACTGCAGTCTCAGACGGTCCATCCAATCAGTGCTTTCATCCGCTGATAGAATCGGTACATTAATCTGTTCAAATTGTAAGATCTTATCTTTGATGATCTGAAGCTCTTTAGTTGATTGCTCAATGACCAGAATCATCAAGTCAAAAGAGCAGCGATTTAGAATCCCTATCCAGCGTCTGCAGAATTGATGATCAAACCTGCCTATTGTGGGGCAGTTACGGACTCTGAATCCGCGGGGAATCATCTTTGATTTATAATAGTCACTAAGTGACACGCCATGCAAATAAAAATCAATTTCTTTTTTCTTTAATCTTAAAAGATCTCTAAAGATGATCTCTGGTGCGCTAGCCACTGCTTCATCCTTCATGCCGGCATTATAGAGAATTGCCTCCACCTCCGACTCCGAAAAGGTATGCGTATCACCAATAGGGTACTGGAATTGTGGGTTACCATGGTAACGGTGTACGTAGTAGAATGCGCCTTACGGGTGACGTCAGTGGGTGTGCGGCGACGGGGCGGGTGTGCAGTCCCAGCCCGGGAACCGCTTTTTTCTTGTTTGGTGGGCACTATAAAGGTATGTGTTGTACTTACTATTATAATCCTGATGACAATATTTTCAAATATTGAAACGTTGATTGATTGAATTATACAGTCTCCGCCTGTCATTTTTCGCTGATAATCGTGGCTTGAGTGCCGCACCTGCGCTTGTTGTATATCCTCTATCTGTGAGGGCACCGGCTCAAGTTTCTTTTGCTGTGGGGAGTGCCGGACTTTGGAACTTCTGTGTACTAAGTGGATCGAGCGGATGATTCACTGTGTCAAGGCACCCAGCTCCATTTGTTGTCTCACTGAACAGGATGTCCATTGGCTGTGCCTGCAGTAAACAGCTATTTTAATGTACTCTCTAGTGCGCTAATAACGGATAATACCAAGCACTTTTGAGTATCTATTTTTGCACAAGGTATCACTTTTTAAACATTATCACTTTATTTGCACGGCTCATTTTGCTACGCATCGCACCTGGTATCCAAAATGGCTGAAGGTGGTGAGGATGTGAATGAGTTAACAACACAATTCCAGTACCCTATTGGTGATACGCATACCTTTTCGGAGTCGGAGGTGGAGGCAATTCTCTATAATGCCGGCATGAAGGATGAAGCAGTGGCTAGCGCACCAGAGATCATCTTTAGAGATCTTTTAAGATTAAAGAAAAAAGAAATTGATTTTTATTTGCATGGCGTGTCACTTAGTGACTATTATAAATCAAAGATGATTCCCCGCGGATTCAGAGTCCGTAACTGCCCCACAATAGGCAGGTTTGATCATCAATTCTGCAGACGCTGGATAGGGATTCTAAATCGCTGCTCTTTTGACTTGATGATTCTGGTCATTGAGCAATCAACTAAAGAGCTTCAGATCATCAAAGATAAGATCTTACAATTTGAACAGATTAATGTACCGATTCTATCAGCGGATGAAAGCACTGATTGGATGGACCGTCTGAGACTGCAGTTGGCTACGTATAAAAAAGATCTGCTCCAATTTAAAAAAGAGAAATTGGTTAAAGTGGAAGGGGACTATGAACGCCATACGGTTTACCGGTGGACCTCAGGTAACCAGACTTCTGAAAGAAAGCAGCCGTTTTTCAGAAGAAATAGACGCCAAGTTAATCAGTCTGTGGGCCGTTTTGATACAGATTCCTCCCATGATAACACAAGTTCTAATAGTGAAATAGAACAATCAAAGTCTCAGAGGGCCCCTTTGGGCGCACGCCCCAAAACTCAGAAGAATATCCCGGCAGAAGAAGGAGGCAAAGGAAGTTCACGAGAAGGGGAAAACATACAAAGAGGCAGGGGAAGAGTAGGACGTCCCCCACTTTACAAAAAGATTTAATCTTTAATTTGTCTTCGTACGAACTGTCAACTGGAGAATTTAGTTTGTTGTCAAAAGGTTTATCCTTCATACCTACAGTGCGTTTCGATGAATTGGAGTGGGGTATGGAAAAGTATGAGTTATCACGTGCTCTCCGGCTAAAGGAATTTTTTGGTCAAGATGTGGAGACAAATAGTGATCAACTCCCCGCACCCCTTAAAAAGTTTGCATCTCGTTCCCATTTTGACCCTCCGTCTAATAACCCTACGATCAGGACGGTTATGAGACTTTTGGATCAAGAGGTTCATGCATGTCCCGAATTAAACGAGAAGGGGAATTATCACCCTAATTTGTCCCCAATTGAACGACAAGCTTTGAGAAGCCTGGCTGGTAATATCAGGATTTTGGTACTTACCGATAAATCCCTTTCTCCGATTCCACAGGGGCCACTGGAGCGTAGTTACAATGGGGAAATAGTAGGCAGTAATTGGGAGCTGGCACTTTAAAATTCTCACACTGTGGCTAGCTCCTCCCCTACTATCTCCCCTCCAAGCCAGTCTACGTAAAACTGTGCCCGAGGAGAGCTGTAATAAACAAACCGTAAGGTAGAGGAGGTTAATGACGCCCTGTAACCCAGGATAACACAAACCCAACCTGGAACAGAACCTAACAAACAACCGGCTAGCCCGAACTCAACAAGCAGTCATATGGTGATCTGCAAACCGTTAAGCAAAAAATAAGGAGGAACAGCGCTGGGCGGGCGTCCAGTGGCCCCTGTGGAATCGGAGAAAGGGATTTATCGGTAAGTACCAAAATCCTGATTTCTCCTTCATCCACTAGGGGCCACTGGAGCGTAGTTACAATGGGGACGTCCCAGAGCTCCCAGAACGGGTGGGAGAGCGCTGAGAGTTCTGTAAAACCACTCGGCCAAACTGAAATGCAGAGGCCGCAAAAGTGTCAAACTTGTAGAATTTGACAAACGTATGACGGCCGGACCAAGTAGCCGCCCGACCTAAAGTATTCATGGAGACCCCACGGGCAGCTGCCCACGAAGGTCCCACCACGCACGTAAAGTGCGCTGAAATGGAAAACGGAGGCTCCCGAGCAACCGCCAAGAAGACTGTCTGATGGTCAGATGTATCCAACAGCCCAGCATATGCTGGGACCCTGGCTATTTAGTACGGGAGCATCGAACAGAATTAAGAAGAAAAAACCCTTCGTCGAATAGCCTAAGACCTCTGTAGAGAAAGTCAGCGAGCCCTGACAACAGTCAAAGAGTACTGAAAAACACTAGTGTCAGATTTATATGAAAAACGGACATGCCCTTTGGGAGAAACGACCGCTGAGGCCGAAGCTCAGCCGGGGGAGTTGCTAATAGAGTACTCCCTGAAAGAGAGCCCGAACTTACGGGCGCCAGGCTAATTTCTTTTGGAAGAAAACCGAAAAAGGCAGGGACCGAAAATTCAGGTCATTGTGGTTTGAAGCGCAGCGGAGCAAAACCTCCCAGAGAAACCAAAGATTACGGCTGAATGGTAACTGAAAGAAGGGGAAAACCCCCTTTTATCCTTATTATGTCCCATACAGCTTTCCAAAAGTGGCAAAAGCGAGAAGAGGTAACAGACTTCTGAAATCGGGGCCTAGTAGGCCTAACCGAACTAGGGAACTCCTCCCTTCTGAGGGCTCGTGAACAGTCACACGGTTAAATGAAACCAGTGTAAGATTGAACAAAGAAAAGGACCCTGTTGAAGTAGACAGTCCAGTCGAGGTAGGAGCCAAGGCTCCTCTACCGACAACAGTTGTAGCCGTATCTTCAAGTCATGGGTGGCCCAACCAGAGCCACCGAGAGGACTAGCACGCATATTCTCCTCCTGTGTTACCGAAAGTGAGGTAGAAATAGAAAAGGAGGCAGGATAGAATAACCAGAAACTCCCAGGAGCCCTGAGGGCATCCTCGGCTACTGCCACCAGAGCTCACGTCAGTGAGTAGTAAAAGGTTAAAGAGTCAGTCAGAACGCCCTGAGGTCGATTCGAAATCTCCGCCCACAGCAGACCAGCTGACAAAACTCCGGGGAATGTTCTCTCACCCAGGAGTCTGACCTGGTGGCCTGATCTGGAAAGAAGATTGTTGTCCCCCGCTCAGAGGGGAATGTAGGCGACCACTCATTGCTTGACTGAAGAAATAGAGTACCTGGTACCGAGGAAGGAAAAATCCTCCGACGGACCCTGTTGAGAAAACGTTTATGAGGAGCATAAATCGGATCTTCAGAAGCCACGTAATGTACAGAGTGGGATAGTAGCAGTAGATTGTCCCATTAGGGAACCAACGTCAACCCCTTGAAAAAGAGTTATTCTGTGATCTTCCTGAACCCTGTGGGAGCGGAAGAGAGACCGAAAGAAAAGGACTTACAGTGAAAATGAGAATCCTGTAATGCGACTGAGTAAAGCCCGATGAGGAAACCCAACGGAAATCAGTAAACAGGCATCCCTGAAGACAAGGGACGCGTAAAACTCCCTTTCTTGTTCAACTAGCAATCACAGACTGAAAGGATTCTAAGGCCAGAATAGGCCTGGCCGAGCCAACTGGCTTCGGAACGTGAAAAGAAAACAAAGGCCTGAGAACTGTCCCGATTCAAATGATATGTAAAAAACAGGGATCAACACCCTTTGCGGTTAGAAGCATATGGAGCGTCGCCTGCATTATGACTCTCTTGTCATCGTAAATCGGCCGACCCCTGCCGAGGGACTCCCGAGACGGTTGTACTCCCAAATCTAGTCTGTAACCGCCCAAGCCTTCTTCCACCGACCTGCGCCTACCCTGGGACCCTCCAGGTGGTAGGAAAGTCTGACCTTTAGTGTGTGTATAGGATGATGTAAAATCAGACTGGACCGAGGATGCTGAACCTCTGCTTCAGCTTTTTTTTTTTTTTTTTCCCTTCTGAGATCCCCTGGCGACAGAGATATCGCCCGTGTGGAATCGGAAGCCTGAAAGGGCACGGTAAAAATCTAAAGGAAAGACCGGTAAAGGTCTGTCTTGGAGCTGGGGCAGAAGTAGGAGAAAGCAAAGTGGACTTACCTCCAATGGTTCAAGAAATCCTGCAGAAAGTTCCTTCCCCTGAACCATCTGCCCCGTAGGATTTCATGTTCACCTGTCACTGTCGCAGCCCCAGAGGTCGTCGGGTTAAGACAGCCCAAAGCGAAAATGCAGGTTCCGAGACTGCAGACGTGGAGACTTCCAAAGAACATAAAGCAGAATCGTGATTCTGACCCGTGCCAAAGTATCAATTGATCCGGATGCGAAACATCCTGTAACCTAGAGGACAATTGTTCCACAACCTACCTGCTCCGGACAAGGTAGAACCCTGCTGCCGTATATGTCTTCGATGGATCCCTGAGCAAGGTTGCCTCAGGAAAACGGCAGCTTGTTGGACCGGCGATACATCGAGGGGTATACCCTGGAGAGGTTCTGATACCCTTTCCTGCCGTCTGCGGGGAAAGGATAGGAAAACAAACATTGTTTGATACCTGAAATTGTGTATTCGGGTGTCTGCCGGCCGTCTACCGGAGCCTGCCCAGCTCATCCGAAACTGGACCAGTCGCTGTCATTTCGTCATCGGCGTCGAACCCTGATGGACTTGACGTGTCCGCCTCCTTTACCTGCAGTCTCAGACGAACTGCTGTATAATGCACCTGGATATTCTGAGACACAGGTTCAGACTCCACAGAAAACAGACATCATCAGTATTGTAACATGGAAGGTTAGCAAGGTTCCTTTAGAAACCTGGAGAGGTGAAATGACGTACAAGGTCTCTGGTTACCAGTGACATTACCTGTATAATCTGAGCTGTTCAAACAGGAGTGTCCTGCAGGTGCGTGGAGGGCTCTGCAGATGGCTCCACCGCATACTTCACACCTAAGAGGGAATTCTTTGACTATCCCAGGTGAGACAAACGAAAGGAGAAAAGGTGGGTTAAATAAACACAGCCCTATGTAAGGTCTGCGCTATAATGTGTAGTGACCGACACGATTCAAATAAACTTTCTGGAGCAGCGGAGACCTGAACCAGTAGCGCTGCGCTGTGGGACAGGAGTCTTAGACCTAGGCTATAGGAGCTCTCCTTAAAGTTTTGTTTGGATTCAAACCCCTGTTCAGATACCCGCTACTAGCGTACTGAGCCACAGCGCTATTTGTCTGATGCCTTACACACATTCCCCAATTACAAATAGCATTAGTAACTAGTGACACCAAGGAATAATAAAGGGAAGGCAACACCCCGCCCTGTATGTAGTGTACCGCTAATTAAGATGCACCCGATGTTTCTCGGAGGTTCCGCTGGCTTTTCAAAATGGTGACCAGCCTGTGAGAAAAGATGGGTGAAAATGTTATGTGGCAAGGTGGGGTATTCTGTTTCTAGAAAACATTGCGGAAGTGTTTGTTTTATCCCCTATATATGGTATTGTATGGATATATCTATATACATACCCACACACACTTAAATATATATATACAAACATATCTATATATATCTATATACACACACACCACAGTGAACCCATGCACCTAATAGGGCAGATAAATACTGTGCACCTAATAGGGTAGATAAATACTGTGCACCTAATAGGGTAGATAAATACTGTGTATTTGTAGGGTAAAGAAATACTGCACAGTAGATTTTTAATTATTAATGAGCTGAGTCCCAGCTCCTGTAATAGAGCAGGTTTCCTGATCTAAATGTCTGAAATGGGGCAGAGGACTCCCCTGCAGGAGGAATGTAGCCAAAGCAAGATGTAACAAATATTTCTGCAGCACACTGCACAGAAAAGCTACAAACTCCAGAGACAGGTGTGTTGCCTAGAGACCATGAGAGCTGGGAGCCTCCACCGGAGTGGGGGGGGGGGGGGGGGGGGGGGGGGGGGGCTCCCTGCACAGCCAGGAGAGGAAAGGAGCTTTCAGTGGCCCGGGGAGCAGGGGGCTGTGGAGCGGCGTCTCGTCATGCTGCAGCGGCTGGGGAGCGGAGAAAGCCCGCCGTACAGAGCGGGAGTTAGCTCTGCCCCCTCCGCTTCGGCACCAAATTCAAATCCGCTGTATAGTAAGCGGAAAGCGCCCATGCATCCCCCGGCCGCCTGTATGCTGCGGCCGGGGAGCGATGTGCGGCCGGGGAGCGGAAAGCCTGAGCCCGCCGAACGGAGCGGGAGTTAGCTCCGTTCAAATTAAAACCGCACTATCATCCGGCTGCCTGTAAGTGTGTATGCTGCGGCCGGGGAGAGTGTGTCCTTTGCTGGAATCGAACCCTAGCTCGTGGGCATCGTAACCATAGGTGTTACCACTCTGCCATGAGAGCTATGCTAATTATTACACAGATATATGATATATGTAAATGTATCACCCGGCTGCCTGTATGCTGCAGCCGGGGAGTGAAGAGCGCTGAGCCCGCTTACAGAGCGGGCTGAAGCTCCGCCCCCCACATAATGGCGCCAATTTCAAATTAGTAAGCCTTTTATGCACTCCAGCCTGTCTGACTGGAGAGTATAGGGGAGCCTGTCCATCCATGTATTAAAACACTGAAACTGAAAAATGTAAAAACATACATCAGTCTGGAGGGGGAGGGGGGGAGATTGTACTCACCGCTTCCTTCCGTCAGGCGTTTCGACCCAGCGGCCCCGACACGCGCCGCACGCAGCGGTGTCCGGCCATTTTTGATACTCACCGCTGCCATGCTGCCGGAATCTTCTGCTGGATGGAGTGGCCCCGACACGCGCCGCACACAGCGGTGTCCGGCCAACTCAGGAGAGCTCAGTGTCTCCCTCAGCCGGGGCCCACCCCGAGCCGCACGCAGCTGCGATGGGACCCCGCCGGCAGCTCCCGCGGTGCAGACTGGCAGTGGCAGAGCTGCCAGTCTGTGAGTGTGTGAAAGAAAAATAAAATAATAAAGAAAAAAGAAAAAATTCTTCAGCTAAACCCAAGTGAACCAGCTACCTCGGGCACTAAACTAAGACTGGCTTGGAGGGGAGATAGTAGGGGAGGAGCTAGCAACAGTGTGAGAATTTTAAAGTGCGAGCTCCCAATTACTGCCTACTATTTCCCCATTGTAACTACGCTCCAGTGGCCCCTAGTGGATGAAGGAGAAAATAATTTAATAATCCGCCAGGCGGATAAAGGCGGTGCTATCGTTTTACAGGACTTTGTGGACTATGATCGGGAAGTTATGCGTCAGTTACTAGATCCGTTGGTATATCGCCTCTTACCTGTTGACCCTACTAGGGTTTGTAAGAGGGAATTAGTAAGGGTACTCTGCCAGGCTTTGGATATGGGTGTTATTACAGAGAAAATTAAAGATGTATTGCTTCCGCAATCACCCATTATCCCGATTTTCTATACCATACCAAAAATCCATAAGGGGTTAGATCCCCCTCCGGGGCGCCCGATTGTGTCTGCATGGGGCTCCCTTTTTCAGCCTGCGGCAGCATACCTTGATTCCCTTTTGCAACCCCTTATTCAAGTAGAACCTACCTTTTTGCTAGACACATCTACTTTGCTACGCAAGTTGCATGATTTACCTCTATTACCATCTGATTGCTGGCTAGTTACCATTGATGTGGTTAATTTGTATACCTCCATCCCCCATAGTTTGGGGTTACATTCGTTGCAGGTGTTTTTGAACGATAAAAGTGACTTCTCCTCGGATAAGATTGGTATCATGCTCCAGTTGTTTGAACTCATTTTAAATAACAACTTTTTTCTGTACAACGGCAAGTTTTATTTGCAAACCAGCGGCTGTGCCATGGGTAGTTCCATGGCTCCAGCCTATGCCAATGTTGTTATGTTTTTTGTGGAGCATGCACTATTCTTTTCCGATGAGACAATATCATCTAGAATTTTATAGTTTTTACGATATATAGATGATCTGCTTTTGATTTGGTGTGGAGATATTGAGTTATTAAGTAATTTGATTAATAAGCATAATTGTTCTGAACATCCCATCAAATTTACTTATTCTTTAAGTAGAGAGACTGTTCACTTTCTTGATGTGTGTATTTCCGTGAAAAATCAACAGATCCATACTAGTCTCTTTACAAAGCCTACGGATAGGAATATGCTATTGAAAGCACAAAGCTGTCATCCGTCAGCTTTGATAAATGGCCTCCCATATTCCCAGATGCTTCGTATTCACCGCATTAATAGCGATAGGGTGATGTCTGAAACCCAAATTGATGTATTGATAAAAAAATTCCTAGATCGTGGTTATAGTAAGGATTTGTTAGAGGCTTGTAAAAGTAAAGTTTTATCTCTGGATAGAATTTCTTTAGTGAATAATACAAACACATCAGCCACCCCGGATATTAGTAAACAAAAGAAGTTTGGGTGGGTCAACAAATTTAATCTTGCTTCCCCTACTATTAATAAAACAATTAAAAAGTTATGGCCTATTGTACAAAGCGATGCTAAATTAAAACTTGCCAATTATGATGTAAGGTCCTGTTACTCCCGTGGTCGTAACTTAAAAGACATTTTGGTAAAAAACGATGTATCTTCCTTAAGTATTCCTAACCGCCCCTTGTTTGGAAGGACACGTATGGGTTGCTTTAAGTGTACATGCACTACTTGCCAGTTCTTGTTAACTGGCGACACGTTCCAACATCCTCATTCAGGCAAAACTTATAAAATCCTCCATCATTTTACTTGTAATTCATCCTTTGTTGTTTATCAAATTATCTGCCCCTGCGGTTTGAGTTATATCGGTAAAACCGAGAGCAAATTTAAAGAGCGAATGGGTAACCATCGGAGTGCCATTCAGGCAGCTATTGGTTCCGGTTCTAGCGACCAGCCGGTCGCCCGACATTTTGCGGAGTTCCAACATACCCTTTCAAGTTTAAGATATCGGATGATCGATACTATTTTGCCAAATGCCCGAGGAGGTGATCGCTCCCTGCGCCTTTTGAAGTGTGAGGCGCGATGGATCTATAGGCTAAATGTGATTTCCCCTAACGGGTTAAATGAGAGTGTCACCTTTGCAAGTTTACGTTGAAATTATCTTTGCTGCTAGTCTGTATTGTGAGGCAGTGTATTAGCTTTGTCTCTATGTGTAGGTAAGACTTCCTTGTGCTTTGTATTTTATGTATATGCCAGCATTGATTTTGTATTGTATTGTTATAGTGTCGATGATGAATTCTGTATTGTATTTTTTCAGCTTGTTTTTGGGTTACCATGGTAACGGTGTACGTAGTAGAATGCGCCTTACGGGTGACGTCAGTGGGTGTGCGGCGACGGGGCGGGTGTGCAGTCCCAGCCCGGGAACCGCTTTTTTCTTGTTTGGTGGGCACTATAAAGGTATGTGTTGTACTTACTATTATAATCCTGATGACAATATTTTCAAATATTGAAACGTTGATTGATTGAATTATACAGTCTCCGCCTGTCATTTTTCGCTGATAATCGTGGCTTGAGTGCCGCACCTGCGCTTGTTGTATATATATATATATATATATTATATATAAAATCTCAGTGCCTCCGCAGCCAATTACCTCACCGCACGTCACTGCCACAAAGTTCTAGTTACAACCCTGGTGCCTATCTATAATACTGTATAAAACTACAGACTGTGGTATTATACTATATATGGATGTGGGGCTGGATGCTTTTTAACTTGTGTGCATTTAATATAATATTTGTCAGGTTTTCTTTTGCTGTTATTTGGCTGCTTCTGGAGGATCAACATCTCTAGATAACGTGATCACTCCACTGTCCAAGCAACAGGGGAAGGGGAGGGCCGGGAGGACGGGGGGGGGGGGGGTGTAGTCAGAAATTGTGCCTAGGGTGCCGAGAAACCTTGCACCGGCCCTGAGTATAAGCATACCTTCGGGTTACGTATCATTACATATCCAGTAGAGACCTGGAAGGGCAAGACGGCGCCCGGAGGGAGGACCCAGGCGCAACCCAGTCAGAGGCCTGGCAGGCGGGGTCAAAAGAATGGTTTGGACCTCATAATGGGGGAGACATCGCGATTAACCAGGGACCCCAAACGAGCTCAAATTTGTGGGGACAGTCATGCAGGTAATAAGTGATTTTTTCCATATTAGCTACGAACCAGATATAGTTATTCAGAGCTGGTATAGTGGGAGGGGCAGTGGTTTTCCAGTTTTTAGCTATTAAAGATTTAGCTGCTACTAATATATGGGAAAATAATTTATTCAATAGGGGGTCAAGGTCTGGGTGTGGGCGGGCCAGTAGAAGCATCCACGGGTCCAATTTGAGCATAAGTCCAGATAAGGAGTTCAGTATGTCAAGTACTTTTTTCCAGTAGTTAACAATACGTGGACAGGTCCACCAAATGTGGAGGAGAGTACCACGTTGACCGCATCCCCGCCAGCAGACCGGGGTGGCAGAGGGGAACATCCGAGATAGTTTGTCTGGGGTATAATACCACCGATAATACAATTTATAGGATGTCCCCTTGAGTTGGGTAGAGACAGAGCTTTTAGCGATGCCCTCCCGTACTTCTTCCCAACAGGCTTCGTCTGGAGGGGGACCCAGGTCCCTCTCCCACTCCCGTTCATGGCGGGTCTGCAGTCCAGAGGAAGTCCCAACCAACATGGTATATATCTGTGAGATCAGTCCTCTGCTTATGGGTTTTGCAATACATATAGACTCAAAGGGAGTAAGGTCCCGTTGAGCGTCGACCTGAGGCAGGGAGAGGAGGAAATGACGAAGTTGAAAGTATTCAAAGAAGGGAGGGGACAGTGAGGGAAATTTGGATTTAATATCGTCTATTGACATCCAATGACCATGTAGGGATAGGTCATGGGCCACAAGGATCCGGGCGTTAAACCAAGATGTGAACTTACGGGGAGGGACCCCAGCGGGGAAATCCGGGTTGTCCCATAAGGGTGTAAGAGGGGAGTGTGAGGAGGACAGATTATATTTCGTAAGAGATTTATGCCAGATAGATAGGTGAAATTTAAGGGAGGGAGAGGTGTTTCTGAGTGCCAGCAGATGTGATTTGCCCAGGCCCCACAGCGAAGCCAGTGAACGAATTCCCATAGAAAGCGCAGTAAGATCGACCCAGGCGATACAGCCGCGGGGTACAAATGAGGCCATTATTTGACTTAGGTGGCTAGCCAGATAATAAAATTTGACATCGGGAAATCCTCGACCCCCCTCGGAACGGGGGAGTCGGAGCACGGTAAAGGCTATCCGTGGGGGTTTGTCGTTCCAGACAAACTTCACAAATGAGGCCTGGGCATCTCTGAGAACCTTCTCCGGTACCCTCACAGGTAGAGTTTGGAAAAGGTAAAGAAGTTGTGGCATAACTGTCATTTTGAGGGCAATAATCCTACCCAGCCAGGATATGATATATGTTCTCCATCTTGCCAAATCAGATTTGATCTTGGTCAGTAACCGCGGGAAATTTTCAGAGTACAGGGAATTATAATGAGAGGTAATATAAACACCTAGGTACTTAATCTTATTGGTCTGCCATCAAAGGTCATAGGAGGACTGCAGGCACATGTAGTAACATGGCTTCAGATTTAGTAAAATTTATTTTATAGCCCGACAGGGAACCATATTCCTCTATAATCCGATATAGGGCGGGGAGGGAAGACTGCGGCTGAGTGAGAGATAGTAGTACATCGTCGGCGAAGAGCGAGATCTTAGACTCCTGTGAACCCACCTGCACTCCCCGAATACTACCGGATTTTCTTATCATAGCAGCCAATGGCTCAATGACCATGGCAAACACCAGGGGGGAGAGAGGACACCCCTGCCTAGTCCCATTGGCTAACGGGAAGGAGGGGGACAGTATTCCGTTGGTAAGAACTTTTGCTATTGGAGAGGAGTAGAGGGCAGAGACCCCAGTCAGAAATTCCGCCGATATCCCAAATGCCTGTAGAGTCTGAAATAAGAATGGCCAAGAGATACGGTCGAACGCCTTCTCGGCGTCGAGAGAAAGGATAATAGATGGGGTTTGCCTGCCATTCAACAATTGGATAATGTCAATCGCTTTTCTAGTGTTGTCCCTGGCATGGCGTCCTGGGATAAATCCCACCTGGTCATAATGTATCAGACCAGGAAGCACACCATTGAGGCGGGTAGCCAAGATCTTTGCGTAGATTTTGATGTCTAGATTCAATAAGGATATCGGGCGATAGTTAGCGCAATTTCGTGGATCTCTGCCCTCTTTGTGGATGACTATGACTCTAGCCTCCAGCATATTACTTGGGAATGGGGTGCCATGTAGTACTGCGTTGAACAATACCCTGAGGTGGGGGACCAACAAGGGGGCAAATTTTTTATAGTAAGAGGCCGAGAAGCCATCAGGGCCCGGGGCTTTAGAAGATTTAAGATTTCTTAGGACGGCAGTTATTTCTTCCTCTGTGATATCTCTATTCAGCTCCGCAGAGTCGATGTCAGATAGCCGAGGGAGATCGGCTCGACGTAAGAATTCTGAGATTAAAGCGTCGGGGGGGGGGCGGGATTTGGAGCAGTGGGGTTTAAATTATAGAGTTTAGTGTAATAGTCTCGGAACACCCTGTTTATACCCCCTGGGTCATACGTGACTTCACCAGAGTCGGTGTGCACCGCTAGGATATTATTTCGTGATCGTTGTGCTCTAAGGCGGGAAGCCAGGATTCTATCGGCTTTGTCGCCTTTCTCATAGAAGGTCTGGTTAAGCCTCTGAAGAGTCTTTGCCGTACGTTCCGACAGAGAGAGTGACATTGCATTTCTAGCTTCTATCAGGGGCTCTAGGTTAGACGGGGTAGGAGAGAGTTTATGTTGGCGCTCAAGGGCTTGGAGTTTAGTAGAGAGGGAAAGGAAGCTAAGCTCCCGGGATTTTTTAAGTCTAGCTGCCTGGCTAATCAAATGACCACGTAGCACAGCTTTATGCGCCTCCCATAGAGTGGCTGGAGAAGTTTCCGGGAGGTCATTGAGAAGAAAGTAGTCAGCAAGGCAGTCTTTGATCTGGCTGGTAATTTCCTGGCTATGTAGTATGGAATCGTTCAGACGCCAGGAAACGGGAGGAGGGCGTGGGGCGATGGATTGGAGATCGGCAGTGATCGGGCAGTGGTCAGACCAAATCATAGGGAGAATGCTGGCAGATTTCAGTTTAGAGGATAGATCCCGGCTGAGTAGGATCATGTCAATTCTAGAGTAGGACTTGTGTACAGAGGAAAAGAAGGTGTAGTCCCTGGTCAGTGGTTCAGATAGCCTAAAAGAGTCAAATAGCAAGTGAAGTTTCAGTAGATCTAGCAGAGCAAGAGATGCCGAGGTCGGGCGGGGGCGGTTAGGAGACCGAGAAAGAGGAGGGGAGGTCCTATCCAAGGAGGCATCCAGCACCTCATTAAAATCTCCTGCAACAATGACCTCTCCTCTACCAAGTCTAGTCAAATGTGCACTCAGCCTCCCGAAGAATGTAGCTTGATTTTGATTTGGGGCGTAGACATTAACAAGGGTACATAGGCTATCATTTAGTTTCCCAACAAGAATAAGCCATCTACCTGATTTATCTGCATGACTGTCCAACAATTCAAACGTAAGGTGGGCAGCTATCAGAGTGGAGACCCCCCTCTTCTTGCGTGTAGCATCACATGCATGAAATGTAAGGGGGTAAGCTTTGGATTTTAAATCAGGGTGAAGGGATTTCTTAAAATGGGTTTCCTGTAGGAAAACCAAGTCACCCTTGGCCTGTTTAAGAGAGAGGAATAGCTTGGTGCGTTTGTTAGGGCTGTTCAAACCTTTGACGTTGTGCGAATAAACTTTAAGAGCCATGGCCAGCCAGGTTTTGAAACGCTTCATCACCTCCCTCCGGACACCGCAACCCTATGAGAAACCAGAACAAAAACATTGTAAGTATATACGACACTCTGCAAACAGCTTTACACGAACGGACAAAAAAAGGATAAGGACACAAAAACAGAAACAGGGGGAGCAAAACATGGGAGAGATAGGGAAGAGGGGAAGGTTGGAGACCAGAAGAAACTACATCTGGCCAAACGCGCCGGTCAGGGGAAAACCAAAGGGGATCACTAAGTGACAACGACCGGACTAAGGTATAAGACCCAGTTGTGGGGACGCGGCCTGGCCGGGCCAGGTGCATCAGGGGTGACGGGCACTCATCATGGTGCCCCGAGTCCGGGAACTAATATTTAAGGAATATAAGAGTAAGCAACTGTTCCTAATCCCCACCATCCTATAGGGCATCTAGTAAAATAACAGTGGCTATCCAAGGCTGAAACAAATATTGGGGGTAATTCCAAGTTGATCACAGCAGGAATTCTGTTAGCAATTGGGCAAAACCATGTGCAATGCAGGGGAGGCAGATATAACATGTGCAGAGAGAGTTAGATTTGGGTGTGGTGTGTTCAATCTGCAATCTAATTTGCAGTGTAAAAATAAAGCAGCCAGTATTTACCCTGCACAGAAATAAAATAACCCACCCAAATCTAACTCTCTCTGCAAATGTTATATCTGCCTCCCCTGCACTACACATGGTTTTGCCCAACTGCTAAAAAATTTCCTGCTGCGATCAACTTGGAATTACCCCCATTACCTTAAGCGGGGGCTAGTATTAACACACATTAATAATATAATAGTGGATATCCAAATCCGTAATCGGAGGATAGTACCCACTCTTAATAGAACAAGAGGTGCGAGTTCCAGCACAAAGGGATACCCTCCCCACTGGGGGAACTACAGCTCTATACTCTCCCCGCACACCCGGCTACAGTAGCAAAGGCTAAATGCCTAGTTGGTTGTGCCAGGTGCACGGGGAACCGGGCCGGTGGTGGGACGGAAACAGAGAAAAATTACATCTCAACAAAATAGGCACACGTGGAGGTAATATAATATGTAAATAAAACAATATTTAAGCGGGTATGGCATCAAGCGTTAGGGCCAGCAGAGGCGGATTTTCGTGCCGAGGGCACTCGTGACCAGTCTCGGTTCAGGGAGCGTCTCGGAGTGTCAGTCGCCTCCACAGAAGGAGCCTCGTTCATCCGCTGCGGAGACTCAGACAAGGTTGGAGGCGGGGTAATGCCTAGATTGCGTAAGAGTCCTTTAGCTTCGGCTAGGTCCCTAGCCGAGTGGAGGCGGTTATGATGCCATACAAGAATACGAAAGGGGAAACCCCACCTATAGCGAATGCCACTGTCTCAAAGAGCCAAGGTAATGGGTCGGAATTCCTTTCTTTTAAGTAGTGTGCTATGAGCAATGTCCTGGAATATTTGAAGGGAATGTCCCAGGAAATCCAGCTTGGAAAGCTTTCTAGCCTCCCTAAGCAAGTCTTCCTTAGCCGAATAATAATGGCAGCGCAGAATAACATCTCTGGGTTGGACTTGATCCTGAGAGCGAGGGCGGAGAGCCCTGTGGGCCCTATCCAACAGAAACCGATCTGGCGGAGTTGAAGGCGACAGGTGCACAGTTTCTTGAGGTAGTCGTGCAGAGATGACATATCAACGTCCTCGGGGACCCCCCGTGCGAAGATTATTCCGGCGCGCCCGATTATCCTGATCCTCCTGACGTTCTAGGAGTAGGTGCATTTCTTGCTTTAGGCTCTGGACATCATCGTCTACCCCCTGTTGGAAAGCGACCACTTCGTCCATTTTAGACTCTAAGTGATCCGTCCTGTCTCCAAGATCTGTAACGTCAGCTTTAAGAGAGGTAATGGCCGAGTGTACCTCCGCCTGTACCGCCTGCACAGATTTCCTCGTCTCCTTAATTTCGCGGAAAAGCAAATGGAGATCCTTTCGGGTCAATGGAGAATGGTCGGAGTCCTCCGAGTCTGAGACGTCGGGTTGTGAGGGAGTCCCCTGTCCTGGAGATTTAGTATCTGAGTAGGCAAATTTTTTTATGCTCTGGGTCACAGCTGTGCCATGTTGCTTTTTATTACCTCTAGTCATGGTGGACATGTGTGCGTATAGGGCGGTGAGAGAGAATCACTGCATCAATGTGTTAGAAAAGTCCCGGTAGCAGGGATAGGACAGCGTTAATATTATGACATAGGCGGTCCCAAGACTCAGGGCAGGTTCCAATGGATCACATTATGAGAGAATCAGGGTCTGTCATGTAGCCGAAATCAAACATTAGAGCTGCCAGTAGATGGAGCTCCAGCCTCGAATATCATAGGTGAAACAAGGCATAGAATATTGGCAGCGGAGACCCATGCAGAGTTTAAAGAACGGGTCCAAGGGGTCCCCCCTGATCTTATTTTCTGCAGTCCTGTGTGAACTGATCCCCCCCAGTGATAGGGTGGTGGGAAGCAGTGAGACAGTGTCTGGGCGAGATGTGATGAGACTCAGAGATACACTATCTCCCCGCACTGCCACAAGAAAGCATATTGGGGGCAATAGGCAGGGTCCAGCAGGTAGAGCCCCCCAGCCACGGTCCAGCCGACGACCAGGGCTCCCCAGCCCCACTTCCAGCCGCTGAGGATTACAAATGCGTCCCGGGTCCTGTATCCAAAATGGCCGCCAGCAGCCAAGTGCACCGCCACAGGCCGCCGTGAGGGATTCTGTGGGTCTCGGAGGTATGGAGGGCAGGCGGCTTCAGTGCAGCAGAGGAGAGCCGCTTCCGATGTCAGTCACTCGGCGGGGGGGGGGGGCGGCCGCCGGCTTCCAGCAAACCGCGGCGGTCGCCCCGGCAACCACGGAGCTCCGTCCCGACAGACGGAGGCAGGCAGCTGTTCGCGCCAGGTCTCTCACCTCGCCGGGCGGGCACGGAGCGCCTCCCGGCGCATACGGAGCCTGCAGATGGGACTACAATACGGAGAGCCGGTCTCGGTGAGTTATGGATCGTACCGCCGGGTCATACAACACACGTCCGCCGCGGTCGGGATCCCAATACAAATCTAGCCCCCGGCTTTTGCTCGGCACGTATGCCCCAACCCGCAAGGAGGCAGGAGGCCTCCCCCGGCTCCAGGACCCGTCACACTGGGTGCAGGGGGGGCTAGAATAACAGTCAGAGGACAGATGGGCCTGGATATGGGCCAGAGAGAGGGCTATAAGGGAGATTTTCCACCCAGGCACCAGGAGCTAGACTCAAGCACGTCCGTCCAGCTTGCTTGCCAGGCCACGCCCATCTTTTCAAATTTTAATAAATACGTATGGGTTTAAATATTGAGTTTATAATTGTCCCAACTAGGTTACAACAGCGCAGATACTAGTATTTAATTTGAGTTGTTGTGAGGTAGGCAATCACCTCTTTTATACAGCAGCAGCTGTGCTCCTAACTCCTTATTGTTATCAGGTGATGGGTTACTTTTTCCTGTATTCTAAAGGTAATACAATCTACAGTGGTCAGGAACACCAAGTCTAAAGGGGGTACACACGTAGCAATTTTTGCTTAATTTCTAAGCAATCTGACTCGATTGCTTCAAAATTAAGCACACATTGCTTCGTGTGTATACCCCATAGTGATAGCAATGTACAGCCCCCCGAGTCGCCATTGCCGGCTCCAGATTGGCAAAATCTAGTCAGATTGCTTAGCAATTGCTCATGTGTACAGGAATGAGTGATAGCGATTGATGTCACCCACAACTCCCCTGCCTGATACCTTTTTATTTGCTTAGCACAAATCGCTCAGTACAGATCGCTCAACACAGATCACTACGTGTGTATGAGCGATCTAGGTACCGGGATGTTCAAGGGACATCGCCTATGCTAAATCGCTCAGCACACATCTCTTGTAAAAATCGCTACATGTGTAGCCCCCTCTTCCTCCGCCCCCCAAACCCCCCTCCCCTTCCTTTTCTGATTTAAAGATGTATGTAATGCCAATATTTATGGAGCTGGGCGATTATCGGCTGACTGCACATGCATCTTAGACACACTGTGCACATGCCAAGGTGCCTTAGAGATGTCACTTGCAATGTGGATTTATCTGCAAAGTGATTGACAGTCAGGGTCTGATAGGGGCGGTAACAGGGAGTGGTACAAAAATGCAGGTGTGTGTCGCTGATGTTTTTGGGGCATGTCGCAGCCTACAATTGTGATGCTGTGCACACAAAACACGGCACAAGCACCTCAGTTCCCATGGTCATACTGCGCAACCATAGGGTTACTCACGGAGTCAATTATCAATGTAACAGCTGCAGCTTATTTGTACACAGTTGCTTGGATCTGCAAAGATGCCGATGGCCATCTCAATAAAAATCCAGGTGTTGGGGTTATTTACATATTTCCGCATATCCACTGTGCATGGGATCACATCTATGAGTGCATTAGCTTACAACTCTGAATCAGACCCATAGTAATCTTCTTCAGCAGTACACAGGGGAGTCAGAACATTTATAGGTTGGGGGGGGCAAGATAGATCCTCATTTTGGCACCCCTCGGGGCGGAGCCAACAAGGAGGAAGAGGCGATACTATGGGGATGAAAAGGAGGCAGCACCACGGTGGGGAGGAGGCCGCACCATGTAGATGGAGGCCGGGAGCCCCACTGACGGAGGTGCTGCGATGGGGAAAGGAGGAGCATGGGACTGCAGCACTGCGCTGGCAAGCACCATTGTGTAGGTGAGGCTGGCCCCCAGGACCTCAGGGGAGCAGGCTGGGTCTGCAACAGAAATATTAGGGCCCCCCTTCCCCACCTCCACTCCATACATCCCTATCCACTACAATTCCCCTTAGGGTAGCAGGAGAGACAGGGGAGTGAGAGAGAAACAAAGAGGGTGTCGGCGACAGAGAGGAGCAAGAGAGAGTGTCAGGGAGAGAGGTGCAGGAGGGGAGAGTGTTAGGGAGAGCGAGCAGCATATGCGCACGCAGGGGGGATCTGAGTACCTAAGAACCCCCCATGCCACCAATCATGGCATGTAGGGGGACTCCTCTCAGGCTGATCTCCCGTAGTGGAGCTGAGAGGTGAGAGCCTGGCGCATGGTAGTGGTGCAGTCTTCCATATCTTCACTCCCTTCCACAGCACTGACTTCAGAGCAGCAAGGTGAGGTGTCCATGGCAGGGGCGGGTGGGCGCCGGTATTTAATAATGAATTAAGCTCTCCTTGACCAGCATGAGTGCAGGGACCGTGGCGGGGGGGATAGTGAGGAATGATCATGGTGCCAGCCTGTTTACTGTCTATGTTGTGGTTGTGGTGCCTGTGTGCTATCAGTTCCTGGAGGGGAGGAAGGGGATCTTGCTGCCTGTGCTGCCGGTCTATGGAGGCCATATTATTATTTTTTTGACATATATTATATATATATACTGTAATATACGATATATATATATATATATATATATATATATATATATATATAAAACCTTAAATAATCCCTGCTGGTGGATTTTTACCATTGAGGGTTTGCTTATCCTTAGGAGGTTTTTTTAGATACAACTAGTTCTATTTTTATGGTGAAATCTGCTTTGAAAACTGTACGCGCTATGTTATTTCTGTTTTATTTTTCTTTACACATGTGCATTGGTCATGAGACCGAAGAAAGTGTGTGTATCAGATAAGTGATGTCCATACATTATCACTTGATTCACTTTATATTAATTTTAAAAAAACACTAAATAGGCGCCCTTGTTCTTCACTAGTTTCATATATATATATATATATATATATATTGATAATGTCGATATTATCTTAAACCATAGAGCTATACTTTTAAACACACCTTTACCATGGAGCAGCTACGGCCGCTAAACTTAATATGCACTCTATGTACCCATTACGCTATTTGCGGACTCTGCGTACGAATGCCGCGCTGGGGGTACTGAGTACACGCAGAGCGTACACACTTAATTAATACACTTTAAAACCTTATACAGTTAGGCAATGTAATACACTCTTAAACCCTAGCAGGGAGAAGAGGACACAACACCGATTTGTAGTTAATCACTGGGTTCCGACACCACAGAGTAATATATCTGAAAGGGGGTTAACAATAAAATTTATACACTACAATACAACAGAGTAAATGGCTACAGTCAATGTACATACGTGAGAATATTCGCATGCGCTTCCTGGTCCAGTCCTCCGTTAATCAGGTAGATAGCGTTGAGAGTCTTCTGACCGGCCAGGCAGCAACAGGCTTTTTATACAATACTTCCAAAAGCAATACAATGGATACTGTAATCCCTTTGTCCATTGGACACAGGGATGCATCTTTACAGTACAGGAGAGGTCATAGGTTGATTTGAAAAGGTGGGCGATGTCTTTCTCAACTGCTCTTGTGGGTAGTCTCCTCTGGATTCCCGCCGCATACATAATATACAGTAAATACAGTTTATATCTATATTCTGCTTCTGCACATAACTATCCACAGGAACATGCGATCTTCCGCAAACCAACACCGGAATGTTACCCTTAAAATACCCTACAGCCGGATATCAGACACTACCTTATAACCTTAGTCTGTCCCCTCCTATCATGCAAAGGTGAATACCTTTGTTCTGGAATCATTTAAACTGATGATACTTGCTGATGTGGTGCAGGGTGGCTATGTGTACAATGTGCATATTTGGATTAAATATGTAATGTTTTGATAGCCCTCCATGCGTTCACAAACTCCACCGTAAATACTTATACCACGCTCAGGACCGCGGGAGCGACCATACACAAATTGCGGATATGTGCACGCACGACGGAACAAGTGCACGCGCAGTGGGCATGTGTGTGTATTTTATACGTGCTGCGTGTTCTGTAATATTTTTCGACTTTGACAGTCCACCCTTTGGCAGTCAACAATAACTGCCACTATCTAAACACTAAACAGAAAAATATCAATACAATATCTACAGACGATTGGATGGTAGGAGGAGAGTTGTAGGCGGGAAATGTATGACCTAGTGGGATAGTAAAAAGCATGTATGTATGAATCCATGCCTGAGGGGCATGTATCATCGTGCCGTATATGTTCTAGATAAGCTTCGAGGTATTGCGAAGTATACATTAAATCCTTCTTATCCCGTATTAAGGGTCTGTAAGTGGGCCAACAAACACTACCGAGCTCTTTTCGGCTTCTTGTTCCAACAAATGGGGTGCACATTTAGTTGATGATACATGGAGGGGGAACATATGTGAGTGCTTGTATATGTGGATATCACCTGTGGACTATGTGTGTCATTAACTGAAGGCTTTAGAGATGAAGATAAGACACATATCTAAAATTCATTCACATAACATTTTCGTAATCATTCTTGGGTGTAGTCGATGCTTTTTCCGGATCGGTGTATCTGGGCAGAGGGGGAGACAAAGGAAAAACGGGTGAAAGAAACAGGCCATGGAATTCATTTGCAATCCTTATCATAACACTGTCTCTATGGATGGGTCGTAAATTAAATCTGCTGCTGTAACAATGCCCCCGCTCCTTAAACTCATCAAATTTGTGCTGTGCTTGCACCGCGTTAGAATTAGAACACACCTAAATATCAAGCCAATAATTATGACGACTCCCAGGATACAAAGGAGAAACTTTCCTACATTCATAATAACATTTTGAGCCCACTCTCCTAATCCTGAGAACCAATTTCGTGGGTTCAACCATGAGACCCAGCTGGTCAGTTCATTACCCACAGCGGTCAGGGTAAGGTTGTGTCTCCTCCGGAACTCCCACTTCAACTGCAACTGCAATATATCATCCATCTTTTGATCGATAATCTCTGTGGGGTCGTCAGTGCTGTTTGTAATATACGTGCAGCACTTCACACCATATTGGGTTGCCAAAGTGACACAGTACCCACCCGTCACGGCTGTGATGTAATTGAGGACCATCCTGTGCTGGATCAGTTCTGTCTTGTAAGCTTGTAACTCCCTACCCGTATACCTGAAGGTGTCGTCATACATCTCAGTGATATTATCTATCAGGTTCGCTAGCGCATGGATATACCTATAATTTATAATTCCTCTGGCAGTACGGGTGATGTCTAATGCGAGAAGGAATTGAATCCCGGTGGATTCGTGGATCAAATCAGAGGATACGTGCTCTGTCCTATCTATGAGGTGTCTCTTGACAATGTGTTCATAGTGAGTATGAGTATAAGGAGCCTGAGCACTGCGGTGAACATCTTTCATCTTATCATGGGTTATGGTCATGACCTCTGGCAACACTCTTCCAACATAACACAATCCCTCTGAGCTCGGGGCAAGCCACTTATACGCCTTCCTCCCACATATGAAATAGGCATCATCGGGGAGAACATACGGGACAGAATATGACATTACCATATTACAAACTTTCCAAGTGAAAAACCCAATCCCTAGTAATCCCATCTGCTCAGTACAAGTATCAGGCTGGATGATATGAGCACAGTACCCTGGTGATACTTCTCCAACCCACATGGTCTTGCTTCCTCGAGTATACCTATACCGGAAATACCTTCCAGGGTGGTAACTGTATGAAATCAATTTGTATTACCTGAAAAGGGCCGTCTGTCGGAGGGATATGGGATGGTTCTGTTGGTATTGACTTTCCAATATTCTTCCTCAAGCAAGTAAGGCATGTCATTGCTCTCTTACCCGCATGAGAAGAGAATCCTGGCGCACACCAGTAGGCTCTCACCAGCTTACACATACCCTCTTTACCCAGATGAGTCAGACCGTGAGCCGCCTCAGCTAAGCTTGGAAGATATGCTCTGGGGGCCACTGGCTTAACCTGTCCACCTGTCCAGAGTCCTGAGGACTCCAGGCCATACCACTTTGACCTCCAGACCGCCTTTCCTGTGGAGAACACAAATTTTGCATTTCAATTAATTTTTGTGTGTTGATTGTGTTGAATGTCATCAGTGATGTGATATCTGTTTGTTTGGGGGTGCTGGCTGCTGATTTAGCAGCTTCGTCTGCCCGGCTGTTACCAAGTGAGATTGGATCTTGTTTGTAAGTGTGTGCTTTGCACTTGATAACAGCCACTCTGTCTGGTCTTTGTATCGCTGTTAGAAGCCTTTTTATGTGGGATGCATGCGCTACAGATGTGCCAGCTGCCGTCATGAAATTTCTGAGGCGCCATAGGGCCCCGAAATCATGCACTACTCCAAAGGCATACCTAGAATCTGTGTATTTATTGGCTGACTTACCCTTAGCCAATTCACACGCTCTGGTTAGGGCGACCAGCTCAGCAACTTGTGCTGAGTGCGGTGGGCCCAGGGGTTCAGCTTCTATGATACCTCTGTCATCTACGACTGCGTATCCAGTACACAGGTCTCCCGAGTCCGTCTGTCTGTGGCAACTACCGTCAGTGTAAAAAGTAAAATCTACGCCTTCCAGTGGGTTGTCACTAATGTCGGTTCTTGCAGTGAAAGTCTGGTTCAGGTATTCCATACAATCATGCGTGTCAGTGTCTACACTAAATCCTCCTACACCATAATTCTCATCCTCCATCCTTTGTGCCTGTCCAGGCACACCCGGCAGATAAGTTGCAGGATTTAGTGCGCTGCATCTCTTTATGGTGATGTTTACAGAGGCCATTAGTGCTAATTCCCACTTTGTAAACCGTGCCGATGAGACATGTCTGGTTTGGGCGGAGTTCAGTAAGGCTGACACTGCATGAGGTGTATGGATTGTCAGGTTGTGTCCTAACACTACATCTTCGCTTTTACTTACTAGCAAAGCTATCGCTGCAACACTTCGCAAGCATGTGGGGAGAGACCGCGCTACGGTGTCCAACTGTGCACTGTAGTAAGCTACCGGCCTGCTGGCATCACCATGTCTCTGGGTTAAAACACCTGCCGAACACCCAGCACTCTCTGTACCGTACAATTCAAAGGGTTTCCCATAATCTGGCATGCCTAATGCAGGTGCCTGTGATAGGCACCGTTTGAGTCTCTCAAATGCTAGTTCGGACTCATCTGTGTGCGAGATCCGATCTGGTTTGTTCGAAGAGACCATCTCTTGCAAAGGTAAAGCCAGTATGGAGAACCCTGGGATCCAGTTTCGGCAGCACCCACACATTCCAAGAAAAGTGCGGATCTGTTGCTGGGTTTGTGGCAGAGTCATGTCGCGAATCGCCTGTATTCTATCAGTGGTGAGGTGTCTAAGTCCTTGCGTCAAGCAATGTCCCAAATATTTTACCCTGGTCTGGCACAGCTGCAACTTATCCTTTGAAACCTTGTGTCCCGTATTAGAAAGGTGAAACAGAAGCTGTTTCGTGTCTTTCAAGGACAATTCGAGTGAATCAGAACACAACAGTAAGTCATCTACATACTGTATTAATACTGATCCGCTCTCAGGTTGAAAGGATTGTAAACAGTCATGCAAAGCCTGGGAGAAAATACTTGGGCTGTCAATGAAACCTTGGGGTAGGCAAGTCCAGGTGTACTGTACTCCCCTGTATGTAAATGCAAACAGGTATTGGCTGTCAGGGTGCAGAGGGACAGAAAAGAAAGCAGAACAGAGGTCAATGACAGTGAAAACATTTGCAGTAGGGGGAATTTGCATGAGGATGACAGCTGGATTTGGCACTACAGGGAATTGGCTCTCAACTATCTTGTTTATCCCCCTTAGATCCTGTACTAGCCTGTAACCCCTCCCCCCCACTCTTTTTCACAGGGAAGATGGGACTATTGGCAGTGCTGGACGTACTGATTAGGATGCCCTGTTGTAGCAAGCGCTCTATGACTGGGTACACTCCTAATTCCACCACTGGCTTCAAAGGATACTGAGGGATTTTTGGAGCTATCCTACCATCTTTTATTTGCACTACTACGGGAGCTACATTCGCCATCAATCCAGTGTCTTGTCCATCTTTAGTCCAGAGGGATCCCGGTATTCGTGAGATCATTTCCTCTACCTTTGATGGAAACCTGTCTATAACAGCAGAGTGTGACATTAGCCTTTGTGGGGTGTCTAACATATCCTGCACTTCCTGAACGTGATTCTCGGGTATATCCAAGAAGACACCTTCAGGAGTACAATATATGACACATTTCATTTTACACAATAAATCTCTCCCAAGTAGATTAGTCGGAGCTGATGCAGCTAGCAAAAAGGAATGCTTGGTCTGCAAAGGCCCTATCGTAATCTCCGCAGGTCTACTCAAAGGGTAGTGTTGCACTACTCCTGTTACTCCCATTGCCGAAATTGTTTTACCCGTGGTTTTCATACCTACCGTCGAATTTAACACTGACCTGGCCGCCCCTGTATCTACAAGAAAAGGTAATGATCTACCATCTACACCAACTGTGACCTCAGGTTCACTACCAAGGCTAGCAATCAACTTCACTGGCTGCAGACTACAGGTGTGGCCCAACCCCTATTGTATATTGTGACCCTCCCGCAGCGCACTGGCAGCTACAATATGTGAGGGGGGTAACTGAGAATTTTCGGAGGCCTGCCAGTCCCTCCTAGGTGGGTACCTCCTTGTTTCCCCTGCATGTGGCTCATAACTTCTCCTATGCGATCCCTGATCCCTATTATGTGTATTATAGTGTGGTTCATATCCTGGTCTAGGGGGTCGGTATACCTTATGTGTGTTTGTATACCTACAATTCCGTGCAAAATGTCCTTCCTTCTGACAGTTATAGCATACTACTACACGTGACTTACCATCAGGGGTCTGGGGTTTTGGCTGATGCGGTTTGGTTGTAAGAGCATTTATACTTACTGTCATCAGCTTATCCCCCTGTGACTCCCTGTGCTTAATGACGTTCCGATCGTACTCGATAGCGGACTCTTAATGCAGCCACCGAGATTCCTCTCCAGTTAGGTAGAGTGGTTTGTACCCTTGTTCTTAATGTCTCTTTTAAACTGTCCATTAATACTGACACAGCTACCTCCCTGTGATGTACATTGTCCTTAATGTCCTCGATCCCAGTGTATCTAGCCATTTCCTGCAGTGCTCGGTGGAAATATTCAGATGCCATTTCACCTTATTTTTGTCTTATGGAAAAGATTTTATTCCATTTGACAACAGTAGGGAAATATACTCCTAATTGCAGATTTATTTGTCGTACATTCTCCTGAGTGTACTCATCAGTGAGAGGTACTTCTGCGTCTAATTTACAATCAGTAATGAATTTTGCGGGGTCAATATTGGAAGGTAAACATACTCGTAGCACTGTTCGCCAATCTTTGTTTGTGGGTTCGTGGCGTTACCTAATTCTTTAATGAACCTGTGGCATGCGACTAGATCCTTTCTGGGATCGGGAAATTCAGACATAATTGTCCTCAATTCTGTCCGGGACCAGGAACAATGCATAGCAATGTTCCTGATGGGAGTGACTCCCTGAGCGTCAGTCTTCCCATTGGGGACTGCGATCACCCTGACAGGATTTAATTCAATTACGTCATTCTGAGTTGACTCCACAATCTGAGGAGCTATTGTCTCTGCATAATGTATGGTACCGTACTTACCTGTGGACACGACCTCACTTATCCCTCCGCTAGGGGGCCTTACTACTGATCTTACTGGTTGGGCCGTGCCCACCTGAGTGTTCTGTATGGTGGCTGCTAGAGAGAGTGCCGATATCGTGCTGGGCTCATCTTCTTGCTCGCAGTCCTGGGGAAAATTTAAAATGGGATACAACTGGCAAGGGTTAGCGTTAGTACATTTATCAACTATACTCTTATCGGATACCAATATGCCATTGTCTGTAGCCACTTTCTCCCCTACAATATACGGTGGTGGTGGTGCGGTTGCCATCATTTTCCTGCTAGGTTTGGAACCTGCTGCGTGAGCTAATTCTCTTTGCATATCGCCCTCTTGCTGCCATAAATTTAAACAGTTTGTGTGTCTGACCCTTTGCTTTCGGGATTTTATCAGACATATCCTAATCCTTAAATACTGCAATACCTCTGGTTCAAAACTGCCTACCTTAGGGAATGGTTCCCTATCTTCCGCAGTCATACGTTCCCATTCATTGCACAAAACTTCTGTGTGTGGTCCATACTTCTCACACATTATGAACCTCGCTGACCCCTTGGGCCGCGGTATGTCAACCTGAAAATGGTTGAACGTCCCTTACTTGAGCAACTGGCCCCCATATTTTTGCAGGTATTGTCCTTTCGGCTAATCCCACACAAAAAAACAAAATACTCAATATAAGGCAACAGTGAAAGTTCTCTGAGCGCTCTTCACCCGCTCACCGCCCACGTTGGCCAGTACTACCATACACTGTCAATAGCGAAGGCAATGTACCCAACTTAGGGCCCTATGTAACCTCTATTTACTGGAAGTTTCTGGGAATAACTTACCCTTTCCAGTAAATATAAGTTGTTGGAGATTTCCTGAGAGAGACCAGCGACAACTCCCTAAACCTTTATTATACACAAATCACGCTTGCGTATGCCATATACAGCGCTAATGATACCGCGATTTTACGCAAAGCTCGTAAAAAGGGTATCACGTTGCGCAAAATATTGCATCCACGAACGCGCGGTCCTATCGCACAGCGTATAGGTACTTGTTACTTATCAGCCTTACGACCACTGTAATCGATTTTCAGGCTGCGAAACCTCACCTGGAGCGTATAAAAAAAAAAACTAAATGGGTAAACCTTTGCTAACCGCCTGGGCTGCGGTACTCTAAACCTCGCTGACCTCCTGGGCCGCGGTACTCTGCTACCTTGCTCCTTTGTACTTCAATCTATATTAACGTAAGTCAGCTGCCTCACGCCACCAAGTCTCCACTCACTTGATGTACCACTCGACGGGATCCCGAATTCCCTGGGTCCACAAAACCTTTATTATGTTTGCTCACTCACGTTCGTTCACTCAAATACACTTTGGTTTTTCTGTACAGAAAATTATCTTTCATTCAGATAAACAGCCTTAGTACCAGAGGCAATGCAGTAAAAAAGGTTTTATTTAAACTAAATCTTGGAAACCGAGCAATTTGTGCTAATGTAGCGTGGCTACTGTCCCGACCCTAAACTAAACAATGCTATTGTGTAATTTGTACTTAGCGGTCGTACCCTTACGCACGTTGCGTAAACACGCGACCGTGTGTATGTCTTTACGTTGCGTACGCAGTCCCGTCCTTTGTCCGAGACACGTGTACAAAAACCGTACGTCCGCAATAGTACAAATCCCACACTTCTATAAATGTAAGCGATATTACCTATAATCGTTTACTTAACACAACATAGTTTCTTTCTGTATAAACCTGTTTAACTAGGCCAGACTGTATTTGTGTTTTGTGTTTACTTCCTTAATATTTATTCTATATTTTTAACTAAATAGCAACAAATTTCTCCGCACAGGTCTAAATGAATCTAGTAATCAGTATTTATGGCAACAATATGAGCAAGTATACAAAGTACAGGTGTACGCTTGTGTTGTGTGCGCATTTGGCGCCAAACAGAAATTCACAGACTTTTTAAATAGCTTTGCGTATTTACTTTACGGGTCCCACCAGCATCCCTACAAACCATGCAGAGCAGACGCCATCTAATCAGCAATAAAATAGGGTTTCCCAGTGTATCCTGCAGCCAGAAAAAGGTTTACGTAGGATACCTGTCTGCCCTTTGCTGATAAAGTCTGCTTTAACCTGCTAGGCTGCGGGTATGTGGAAAAACCGGACGATGCCACCAATTGATAATGTCGATATTATCTTAAACCATAAAGCTATACCTTTAAACACACCTTTACCATGGAGCAGCTACGGCCGCTAAACTTAATATGCACTCTATGTACCCTTTACGCTATTTGCGTAACGAGTCCCGTACCGTGTACGGACTCTGCGTACGAACACCGCGCTGGGGGTACTGAGTACACGCAGAGCGTACACACTTAATTAATACACTTTAAAACCTTATACAGTTAGGCAATGTAATACACTTTAAACCCTAGCAGGGAAAAGAGGACACAACACCGATTTGTAGTTAATCACTGGGTTCCGACACCACAGAGTAATATATCTGAAAGGGGGTTAACAATACAATTTATACACTACAATACACAGAGTAAATGGCTACAGTCAATGTACATACGTGAGAATATTCGCATGCGCTTCCTGGTCCAGTCCTCCGTTAATCAGGTAGATAGCGTTGAGAGTCTTCTGACCGGCCAGGCAGCAACAGGCTTTTTATACAATACTTCCAAAAGCAATACAATGGATACTGTAATCCCTTTGTCCATTGGAACAGGGATGCATCTTTACAGTACAGGAGAGGTCATAGGTTGATTTGAAAAGGTGGACGATGTCTTTCTCAACTGCTCTTGTGGGTGGTCTCCTCTGGATTCCCGCCGCATACATAATATACAGTAAATACAGTTTATATCTATATTCTGCTTCTGCACATAACTATCCACAGGAACATGCGATCTTCCGCAAACCAACACCGGAATGTTACCCTTAAAATACCCTACAGCCGGATACCAGACACCACCTTATAACCTTAGTCTGTCCCCTCCTATCATGCAAAGGTGAATCCCTTTGTTCTGGAATCATTTAAACTGTTGATACTTGCTGATGTGGTGCAGGGGGGCTATGTGTACAATGTGCACTATTTGGATTAAATATGTAATGTTTTGATAGACCTCCATGCGTTCACAAACTCCACCGTAAATACCCATACCACGCGCAGGACCGCGGGAGCGACCATACGCAAATTGCGGATATGAGCACGCACGATGCAACAAGTGCATGCGCAGTGGGCATGTGTGTGTATTTTATACGTGCTGCGTGTTCTGTAATATTTTTCGACTTTGACAATATATATATATATATATATATATATAATATGAGGCATTAGTATGAGCCGAAATTCACATTATAGCACACAGTATGAGCCGAAATTCACATTATAGCACACAGTATGAGCCAAAATTCACATTATAGCACACGGTATGAGCCGCAATTCACATTACACCACACAGAATGAGCCGAAATTCACATTATGCCACACAGAATGAGACACAATTCAGGGAGATTGGCAGCAGGGACGTAGGTACAGGGAGAGGGGGGTGTAGTATTGTATGCCGGTGGCCGGGCTTCTGGCGGCCAGCATACCGGCGCCGGCATACCGACAGCTGAGCGAGTGCAAATGAGCCCCTTGCGGGCACGGTAGCGAGCTACACTATCTATTCTCCCTCCAGGGGGGTCATGGACCCCCAAGAGGGAGAAAAGGTTTTGGGATTCCAGCGCCGGTATACTGTGCGCTGGGATTCCAACAGCCGGGAACCTACATACCATCCGGGAGAGGGACAGGGAGAGTGACTTAGGGACAAGGAGAGTGACAGAGGGACAGGGAGAGATGGTTTGGGAGAGTGACCATAGGGACAAAGGGAGAGAGGAACGCAGCAGAGTAAAATTACCTATTGAGCAGCGGCGATGCGGAGGAGGCTGTGGTCTGCGGTGCGGTGGATGAGGAGGCTGTGGTCGGCGCGTGGCGGTGGAGGCTGTGGGCGTTGGAGATGATGCAGAGGAGGAGGAGGCTCTGGGAGTTGGCGGAGGTGCAGAGGAGACGGAGGGCGGCGGTGATGCAGCAGAGGAGGCAGAGGGTGGCGATGGTGCAAGAGAGGAGGCGGCTGTGGTCGGCGACCTTTGGTGCTTTTCCTATGACCGCCACTACTATTTAAAATCTGCCACGGACTGGCAGCCAGTCAGGAGCGGCTGCACGGCTGATCTTGATTGGCTGCCAGTTCGAGAGAGGTCTGTGACATGTGGATGCGGTGGCTTGATTTACTTCAGTCAGTTCTGCCCACTTCTGCCCACTTTGAGTTATTTTTTTATATGATGTACATATATGGACCCCCCTCCCTTACAAATCCTGCACTTGCCAGAGGGGGAGAGAGAGGGAGTGGGAGCGGGCGGGAGAGACTCTTACCTGACAGACACAACCAAGTCCCCAGCCACAGGTCTGTAATCAAAGGAGGACACTTCTCGGCATTAGGCCACGCCCCCTTATCACCCGCGAATCACGGCACTTCTCTGGGGCCGTGAACCAGCCCTGGTAAGGGGAGGGGGGAGTGGGCGGCGGCCAGCCCCATTGAACTGGGTCGAGGAGGATCACTCTGCACACAGGCGCATTCTGCCGCTGCTGCTCAGTCCCTGCACGGAGGTTGTGATGTGCGGTCTTTCAGCTGACCGCACATCGCTCCTCCTGTATATCGGCAGCGGCGCCTCTCATATTTTTTTGGGGGGGAGCGAGCTGCCCCCTTGCCCCCCCAGTTCCGACGCCTCTGGCAGTACAGTATACATAATTAGGCAAAGTTATTTGTGCAACATTTTCATAGAAAGCATCAGACATGTCTTTAGATGTTTTCACAAAATGACAACATTTGAATAATTATTTGTTATGTCCCAGTTTACTGTGAGCTGGATATGTATTAGAGGACTCGGGGGTTAAAGTGGGCTGGAACAGAGTGGAATTGCATTCCGTTAGTTACATTTAGAGGCAGAATGCATCAGCCCACATCTCCCAGCCTTGTATTGGTCTTACTGCCTGCTGCCTTGCTGTGTCACTTATCCTGGCCCTGACCCCTCCCCCTGCTCTTGCCAGTGGAAGTCACTGCACAGTCACTGCAGTGCTGCTGCTGGTACATTGCTATATCAATAGATGTAGTGGGTGGATTACAAGGCAATGTCTATCTCCATGCTGCTGAGCAAACAAGACCACCAAGGAGGACCTCTGACCTACATGAACTCTGACTGTGACAGCGTGGCTAAGCCTGCTTGAGGTCTGTTTTTATAAACAAGGTAATTTTCTAAGCTATTTTATTCTTTGTTTCTTTGCTGGTGTTTTTTGCAATCAGATTTCCATTATGTGTATAAGTGGCACTACTGTGGGCATTATGTGTAAGGGGCATTATTACTGTGGGCATTATGTGTATAAGCAGCAGTACTACTGTGGGTTTTATGAGTATAAGAGGCACTACTATCTTGGGCATTGTGTATAAGAGGCACTAATGTGGGCATTGTGTATAGTGGGCACTACTACGTGGCATAACAGGGGTACTACTATGTAGTGTAACATGAACAAGGGGCACTACTATGTGGCATAATGTGAATAAGGGGCACTACTGTGTGGCATTACACGTATAAGGGGTACTACTATGTAGTGTAACGTGAATAAAGGGCACTACTGTGTGTCATAATGTGAATAAGGGACACTACTATGTGGTGTAATATGTATCATGGGCACTACATGCTACTGTGTGGCATTATTTGAATTGGTGGTACAATTGTGTAGCCACATTGCTTCCTTGGTGTGCACCGTCCATTTTTTAAAGTATGGCAGGTAGGGTACAAATTTATAGTTTGTATGGGGGGTGCCAAAATCTGTAGCACTGGCCCTGGCAACGGCTAATGGCTAGAGGGTAGTTAGTGGGGGAAATGAGTTCCTCCACCTCTCCAGGACCACTTTAAGTACTGAGCAGACTAATATTATGGCTGCACTGCATTGGGATCTGGATGATAGGTCGATAGTTACTAGGTCGACAGTCAGTAGGTCGACACCATAAGGGCAACAAGCATTAGGTTAAAATTGTCAAAAGGTCGTCATAACATTGGTTGACAAGCAAAAGGTCGACATGAGTTTTTTGGACCATTTTTTTTTTTTTTACTTTTTCATACTTTACCATCCACGTGGACTACGATTGGGAATAGTAGCCTGTGCTCAGTGCAGTGGTAGCGTATCGAGGCAGCTTGTCCGAAGCATGGTGAGCGAAGCGGTACACTTATTGGGGTTCCACATGCTAATACAGAGGAAATGACAGCAAAATTAACAAAAAAACTCATATCGACATTTTCATGTTTCAACCTTTCTCGTGTTGACCTTTTGTCAATGTTGACATTTTAGCAAGATCAACCTTCTGCACGTCGACTTTTTGGGGTCGACCTAGACACTGTCAACTTTGTATTTTAAACCACACTGCATCAGGATACAGTAAACATATCCATGTTCCCTGCTGCTAATGTCCTCATTCTCAGTGTAATTAGATTCTTACTGATGTTGTGCTGCCTGTGGTGGCAGCAGCAATGATGACAGCAGGATACCTAGGGCCCTGATGAGGTAGTGCCCTTTAGGAATTATACAAGAACCAATTTCTACAGGTCCTCCTCCAAAAGCATATAGTTCTCAGAGATATAACATAGTGTACAGAACTACACTATTTATTTAAACCATGAAGCTGATTGTCTCCAATACTGGATATCAAAATTGAAAATGTCACTGGCAATTAGTAGTCAATGCTTGAGGTGTCCTACTGACAATTTGAATCAGAAAAACATTTTTGTGCATAGATGTTATTACAGGTTGAGTATCCCTTATCCAAAATGCTTGAGACCGGAAGAATTTTGGATATCGGATTTTTCCGTATTTTGGAATAATTGCATACCATAATGAGATATCATGGCGATGGGACCCAAGTCTAAGCACATAATGCATTTATGTTTCATATACACCTTATACACACAGCCTGAAGGTAATTTTAGCCAGTATTTTTAATAACTTTGTGCATTAAACAAAGTGTGTCTACATTCACACAATTCATTTATGTTTCATATATACCTTATACACACAGCCTGAAGGTCATTTAATACAATATTTTTAATAACTTTGTGTGTTAAACAAAGTTTGTGGACATTGAGCCATCAGAAAATAAAGGTTTCACTATCTCACTCTCACTAAAAAAATTCCGTAATTCGGAATATTCCGTATTTCGGAATATTTGGATATGGGATACTCAACCTGTATAAGTACAGAAGTTTAATTGGGATACGGTCATTAAGTCAACCACACTTAGATCGACAGTCATTAGGTCGACCACTATTGGTCGACATGCATTAGGTTGACATGGTCGCTAGGTCGACACATACTAGATCAACATGGAAAAGGTCGACATGTGTTTTTCAAAAAATTTTTTTTAACTATTTAATACTTTACGATCCACGTGGACTACGATTGGGAACAGTAATCTGTGCAGAGCGCAGCGGTTGTGGAGCAAGGCACCTTTCCCGAAGCATGGGGAGCGAAGCGAGCCATGCGAGTGCACACGGTGCACTAATTGGGGTTCCCCGTCACTTTACAAGAAAAACGATACCAAAAAAAGTTTTTAAAAAATCATGACCTTGTTCATGTCAACCTAAAGACTGTGTCGACCTATTTTAGGGGTCGACCTAGTCACTGTCGACCAATAGTGGTCGACCTAATGACAGTTAACCTAAGTGTGGTCGACTTAATGACCCATATCCGTTTAATTTTAGCTAAATGGACAAGCAACTGTAAAGCTTTATCTTAATTACAGAGAGCACAGTACACAGTAGTTTGGGAGTGGGGGGGGGGGAGGGGGGGTGCAGCCCTCATCAGGGGACTCCAATACAGTTTTTCACCCCAAACCTAGGAGTGGTGCAGTAGAGTAATGACTTTTATTTATTGGAGCCATTCATTTTTTACCTTTTTTTTGTAATCATGGGCCTAATTCAGAGTTGATCGCAGCAGCAAATTTGTTAGCAGCTGGGCAAAACCATGGGGGTCATTCCGAGTTGATCGCTCGCTAGCAACTTTTTGCTGTGCTGCGATCAGATAGTCGCCGCCTATGGGGGAGTGTATTTTCACTTTGCAAGTGTGCGAACGCTTTTGCAGCCGAAGGCACAAAAAAGTTTTTTGCAGTTTCTGAGTAGCTCTGGACTTACTCAGCCACTGCGATCACTTCAGCCTGTCCTGTTCCAGAATTGACATCAGACACCCACCCTGCAAACGCTTGGATACGCCTGCGTTTTTCCAAACACTCCCAGAAAACGGTCAGTTGACACCCACAAGTGCCCTCTTTCTGTCAATCACCTTGCGATTGGCTGTGCAAATGGATTCTTCGTTAAATCCATCGTCCAGCACCAATCCTCTTTGTACCCGTATGCCGCACCTGCACATTGCGGTGCATAGTAGGGGAAATGGTTCTAAATTGCACACCCTCCAGTAATGAAAGGTGCTATGCTGCTGAGAATAAAGTAGTACACACAGACAAAAGGGGGTGCAGATGCACTAAGCGATCATTACAGTATAATTTGGTATATCATAAGAGGTTGTTAGTATATCGTTGGCCAATGATATTGGCCTACCCACCAATCGTCCAGGTCACCTCTTGTCGGGCAGGTTCCTAACATTATGGGGCCAACATCCGGAACGCAGGAAACCCCCAAACATGATCCAGCAAAGGACCCCCCCAGGGCATCACACTAAAAAATAGTGATAATAAAGGGATATAAAGTGTGAGTATATGGAGGTCCCTACTATGAGTTTAAAGGTAGAGAGTATGTGAAAAAAAAAAATAAGATTTTACTCACCGGTAAATCTATTTCTCGTAGTCCGTAGTGGATGCTGGGGACTCCGTAAGGACCATGGGGAATAGCGGCTCCGCAGGAGACTGGGCACAGCTAAGAAAGATTTAGGACTACCTGGTGTGCACTGGCTCCTCCCACTATGACCCTCCTCCAGACTTCAGTAAGGATACTGTGCCCGGAAGAGCTGACACAATAAGGAAGGATTTTGAATCCCGGGTAAGACTCATACCAGCCACACCAATCACACCGTATAACTCGTGATAATATACCCAGTTAACAGTATGAACACAACAGAGCCTCTCAAAAGATGGCTCAACAATAACCATTGTAGTTAACAATAACTATATACAAGTATTGCAGACAGTCCGCACTTGGGACGGGCGCCCAGCATCCACTACGGACTACGAGAAATAGATTTTCCGGTGAGTAAAATCTTATTTTCTCTGACGTCCTAGTGGATGCTGGGGACTCCGTAAGGACCATGGGGATTATACCAAAGCTCCCAAATGGGCGGGAGAGTGCGGATGACTCTGCAGCACCGAATGAGAGAACTCAAGGTCCTCCTCAGCCAGGGTATCCAATTTGTAGAATTTTGCAAACGTGTTTGCCCCTGACCAAGTAGCAGCTCGGCAAAGTTGTAAAGCCGAGACCCCTCGGGCAGCCGCCCAAGCAGAGCCCACTTTCCTCGTGGAATGGGCTTTTACAGATTTAGGCTGCGGCAGGCCAGCCACAGAATGCGCAAGCTGAATTGTGCTACAAATCCAGCGAGCAATAGTCTGCTTTGAAGCAGGAGCACCCATCTTGTGTGGTGCATACAGGATAAATAGCGAGTCAGTCTTCCTGACTCCAGCCGTCCTGGAAACATAAATTTTCAAGGCCCTGACTACGTCCAGTAACTTGGAGTCCTCCAAGTCCCTAGTAGCTGCAGGCACCACGATAGGTTGGTTCAAGTGAAAAGCTGATACCACCTTAGGAAGAAACTGGGGACGAGTTCTCAATTCTGCCCTATCCATATGGAAAATCAAATAGGGGCTTTTGCCAATTCTGACACCCGCCTTGCCGAAGCCAAGGCCAAAAGCATGACCACTTTCCACGTGAGATATTTTAAATCCACGGTTTTGAGTGGCTCAAACCAATGTGACTTTAGGAAACCCAACACCACGTTGAGGTCCCACGGTGCCACTGGAGGCACAAAAGGGGGCTGAATATGCAGCACTCCCTTGACAAATGTCTGAACTTCAGGCAGTAAAGCCAGTTCCATTTTGGAAGAAAATCGATAGAGCCGAAATCTGGACCTTAATGGAACCCAATTGTAGGCCCATAGTCACCTCTGACTGTAGGAAGTGCATAAATCGACCTAGCTGAAATTTCTCCTTTGGGGCCTTCCTGGCCTCACAGTACGCAACATATTTCCGCCATATGCGGTGATAATGGTTAGCGTTCACTTCTTTCCTAGCTTTAAATAGCGTAGGGATAACTTCCTCCGGAATTCCCTTTTCCTTCAGGATCCGGCGTTCAACCGCCATGCCGTCAACGCAGCCGCGGTACGTCTTGAAACAGACAGGCCCCCTGCTGCAGCAGGTCCTGTCTGAGCGGCAGAGGCCATAGGTCCTCTGAGATCATTTCTTGGAGTTCTGGTTACCAAGCTCTTCTTGGCCAACCCGGAACAATGAGTATAGTTCTTACTCCTCTCCTTCTTATTATTCTCATTACCCTGGGTAAGAGAGGCAGAGAAGGGAACACATACACCGACTGGTACACCCACGGTGTTACCAGAGCGTCCACAGCTATCGCCTGAGGGTCCTTGACCTGGCGCAATATCTTTGTAACATTTAGTTGAGACGGGACACCATCATGTCCACCTGTGGCCTTTCCCAACGGTGTACAATCATTTGGAAGACTTCTGGATGAAGTCCCCACTCTCCCGGGTGGAGGTCGTGTCTTCTGAGAAAGTCTGCTTCTCAGTTGTCCACTCCGGGAATGAACACTGCTGACAGTGCTAACACATGATTTTCCACCCATCGGAGAATCCTTGTGGCTTCTGCCATCGCCATACTGCTTCTTGTGCCGCCCTGTCGTGTACATGAGCGACCGCCGTGATGTTGTCTGACTGGATCAGCACCGGCCGGTGTTGAAGCAGGGGTCTAGCCTGACTTAGGGCATTGTAAATTGCCCTTAGTTCCAGAATATGTAAGTGTAGGGAAGTCTCCTGACTTTTCCATAGCCTTGGAAGTTTCTTCCCTGTGTGACTGCCCCCCAGCCTCGAAGGCTGGCATCCGTGGTCACCAGGACCCAGTCCTGTATGCCGAATCTGCGGCCCCCTAGAAGATGAGCACTCTGCAGCCACCACAACAACGACACCCTGGCCCTTGGAGACAGGGTTATCCGCCGATGCATCTGAAGATGCGACCCGGACCACATGTCCAACAGATCCCACTGGAAAATCCTTGAATGGGACCTGGCGAATGGAATTTCTTCGTAAGAAGCTACCATCCTTCCCAGGGCTCGCGTGCATTGGTGCAACGACACCTGTATACGTATTAGGAGGTCTCTGTCTAGAGACGACAACTCCTTGGACTTCTCCTCCGGGAGAAACCCTTTTTATCCTGTTCTGTGTCTGTATATACAGACTTCAGGATAGTCTCCTGCTTTTTATCAGCAGGCTCCTTCAAGGTGGCCGTATCCTAAGACGGAAGTGCCACCTTTTTTGACAAACGTGTGAGCGCCTTATTCACCCTAAGGGATATCTCCCAACGTGACCTATCCTCTGGCGGGAAAGGGTACGCCATCAGTAACTTTTTAGAAATTACCAGTTTCTTATTGGGGGAACCCACGCTACTTTACACACTTCATTCATTCATCTGATGGGGGAACAAAACACTGGCTGCTTTTTCTCCCCAAAAATAAAACCCCTTTTATGTGGTACTTGGGTTCATGTCAGAAATGCGTAACACATTTTTTATTGCCGAGATCATGTAACGGATGTTCCTAGTGGATTGTGTATATGTCTCAATCTCGTCGACACTGGAGTCAGACTCCGTGTCGACATCTGTGTCTGCCATCTGAGGTAACGGGCGCTTTTTTGAGCCCCTGATGGCCTTTGAGACGCCTGGGCAGGCGCGGGCTGAGAAGCCGGCTGTCCCACAGCTGTTTTACGTCATCCAGCCTTGTAAGGAGTTGACATTGTCGTTTAATACCTTCCACCTATCCATCCACTCTGGTGTCGGCCCCACAGGGGACGACATCCCATTTATCGGCCTCTGCTCCACCTCCACGTAACCTTCCTCATCCCACATGTCGACACAGCCGTACCGACACACAGCACACACACAGGGAATGCTCTGACTGAGGACAGGACCCCACAAAGTCCTTTGGGGAGAGTATGCCAGCACACACCAGAGCGCTATATAATGCAGGGATTAACACTATAACTGAGTGATTTTTCCCCCAATAGCTGCTTGTATAAACAATATTGCACCTAAATTTAGTGCCCCCCCTCTCTTTTTAACCCTTTGAGCCTGAAAACTACAGGGGAGAGCCTGGGGAGCTGTCTTCCAGTCTGCACTGTGAAGAGAAAATGGCGCCAGTGTGCTGAGGGAGATAGCTCCGCCCCTTTTTCGCTGACTTTTCTCCCGCTTTTTTATGGATTCTGGCAGGGGTATTTATCACATATATAGCCTCTGGGGCTATATATTGTGATATATTTGCCAGCCAAGGTGTATTTATTGCTTCTCAGGGCGCCCCCCCCCCCCAGCGCCCTGCACCCTCAGTGACCGTAGTGTGAAGTGTGTATGAGGAGCAATGGCGCACAGCTGCAGTGCTGTGCGCTACCTTGGTGAAGACTGATGTCTTCTGCCGCCGATTTTCCGGATTTCTTCTTGCTTCTGGCTCTGTAAGGGGGCCGGCGGCGCGGCTCCGGGACCGAACACCAATGGCCGGTTCCATGCGGTCGATCCCTCTGGAGCTAATGGTGTCCAGTAGCCTAAGAAGCCCAAGCTACCACCAGTTAGGTAGGTTCGCTTCTTCTCCCCTTAGTCCCTCGCTGCAGTGAGTCTGTTGCCAGCAGATCTCACTGTAAAATAAAAAACCTAACATATACTTTCTTTCTAGGAGCTCAGGAGAGCCCCTAGTGTGCATCCAGCTCGGCCGGGCACAGGATTCTAACTGAAGTCTGGAGGAGGGTCATAGTGGGAGGAGCCAGTGCACACCAGGTAGTCCTAATTCTTTCTTAGCTGTGCCCAGTCTCCTGCGGAGCCGCTATTCCCCATGGTCCTTACGGAGTCCCCAGCATCCACTAGGACGTTAGAGAAATTATCAATGGAAATCAAATTTATTAACCCATGGAGGCCTGGATTTGGAGTCACACTCAAAATTAAAGTGGAAAAACACACTACAGGCTGATCCAACTTTGATGTTATGTCCTTAAAACAAGTCAAAAAATGAGGCTCAGTAGTGTGTGTGGCCTCCACGTGCCTGTATGACCTCCCTACAACGCCTGGGCATGCTCCTGATGAGGTGGTGGATGGTCTCCTGAGGGATCTCCTCCCAGACCTGGACTAAAGCATCCACCAACTCCTGGACAGTCTGTGGTGCAACGTGGCGTTGGTGGATGGAGCGAGACATGATGTCCCAGATGTGCTCAATTGGATACAGGTCTGGGGAACGGGTGGGCCAGTCCATAGCATCACTGCCTTCATCTTGCAGGAACTGCTGACACACTCCAGCCACATGAGGTCTAGAATTGTCTTGCATTAGGAGGAACCCAGGGCCAACCGCACCAGTATATGGTCTCACAAGGGGTCTGAGGATCTCATCTCGGTACCTAATGGCAGTCAGGCTACTTCTGGCGAGCACATGGAGGGCTGTGCGGCCCCCCAAAGAAATGCTACCCCACACCATTACTGACCCACTGCCAAACCGGTCATGCTGGAGGATGTTGCAGGCAGCAGAACGTTCTCCTTGGCGTCTCCAGACTCTGTCACATGTGCTCAGTGAGAACCTGCTTTCATCTGTGAAGAGTACAGGGCGCCAGTGGCGAATTTGCCAAACTTGGTGTTCTCTGGCAAATGCCAAACGTCCTGCATGGTGTTGGGCTGTAAGCACAAACCCCACCTGTGGACGTCGGGCCCTCATACCACCCTCATGGAGTCTGTTTCTGATCGTTTGAGTAGACACATGCACATTTGTGGCTTGCTGGAGGTCATTTTGCAGGGCTCTGGCAGTGCTCCTCCTGTTCCTCCTTGCACAAAGGCGGAGGTAGCGGTCCTGCTGCTGGGTTGTTGCCCTCCTACGGCCTCCTCCATGTCTCCTGATGTACTGGCCTGTCTCCTGGTAGCGCCTCCATGCTCTGGACACTACGCTGACAGACACAGCAAACCTTCTTGCCACAGCTCGCATTGATGTGCCATTCTGGATGAGCTGCACTACCTGAGCCACTTGTGTGGGTTGTAGACTCCGTCTCATGCTACCACTAGAGTGAAAGCACCGCCAGCTTTCAAAAGTGACCAAAACATCAGCCAGAAAGCATAGGAGCTGAGAAGTGGTCTGTGGTCACCACCTGCAGAACAACTCCTTTATTGGGGGTGTCTTGCTAATTGCCTATAATTCCCACCTGTTGTCAATTCCATTTACACAACAGCATGTGAAATTGATTGTCAATCAGTGTTACTTCCTAAGTGGACAGTTTGATTTCACAGAAGTGTTATTGACTTGGAGTTACATTGTGTTGCTTAAGTGTTCCCTTTATTTTTTTGAGAAGTATATATATATATATATATATATATATATTTAAAAAATAAGAGGAGTGTCAATTCATTGAATTAATTTTAAATTAATTATTTTTTATTATTAATAAATTCTCTACCACGTGCTTTAGTAGTGCAATTCCTAGTGTCACCTGGGCGCCTCCGCATCTATTTTTGTTTTTATATATATATATATATATATAGTGGAGAGACGTGCGGCACTCAGCCCAACAGAAAACAGCAGAGTCAGAAGTATATAACAACGTTTCAGTGCATCCGCACTGTCGTCAGGTGCACTGAAACGTTGTTATATACTTCTGACTCTTTGCTGTTTTCTGTTGGGCTGAGTGCCGCACGTCTCTCCACTATATCTCACTGCATATGTGAGGGCACCGGCCACAGCTACGTTTGTTATTTGGAGTGCCAGACTCCCTTTCGTGTATATATATATATATATATATATATATATATATATACAGGTTGAGTATCCCTTATCCAAAATGCTTGGGACCAGAGGTATTTTGGATATGGGATTTTTCCGTATTTTGGAATAATTGCATACCATAATGAGATATCAAGGTGAAGGGACCTAAGTCTAAGCACAGAATGCATTTATGTTACATATACACCTTATACACACAGCCTGAAGGTCATTTTAGCCAATTTTAGCCAATATTTTTTTATAACTTTGTGCATTAAACAAGGGCCCTCATTCCGAGTTGTTCGCTCGCAAGTGAATTTTAGCAGACTTGCTCATGCTAAGCCGCCGCCTACTGGGAGTGTATCTTAGCATCTTAAAATTGCGAACGATGTATTCGCAATATTGCGATTACACACCTCGTAGCAGTTTCTGAGTAGCTTCAAACTTACTCGGCATCTGCGATCATTTCACTGCTTGTCATTCCTGGTTTGACGTCACAAACACACCCAGCGTTCGCCCAGACACTCCCCCGTTTCTCCGGCCACTCCTGCTTTTTTTCCGGAAACGGTAGCGTTTTTTCCCACACGCCCATAAAACGGCCTGTTTCCGCCCAGTAACACCCATTTCCTGTCAATCACATTACGATCGCCAGAACGATGAAAAAGCCGTGAGTAAAAATCCTAACTGCATAGCAAATTTACTTGGCGCAGTCGCAGTGCGGACATTGCGCATGCGCATTAAGCGGAAAATCGCTGCGATGCGAAGATTTTTACCGAGCGAACAACTCGGAATGAGGGCCAAATAACACATATACTTATATAAGCAAGACAAAACAAACATTAGTGCAGATCGTACTCACCTGCTCCACGGCGCTGCCGCCCGCCAGAGAGTCCGGCCACGCTTGCACGTCGCCGAGCAATGACGTCACAGAGCGCCGCTTTGCAGGAGAGTAACCCAGGCAACCAAACGAAGCCTCCGCTCGGTCACCTGAAAAGTGCAGCGTGAAATTAATAAAACACATAGAGCAAATACATGTGCTCTAACAATAAAAACAATGACCTCGGCATGCATACTGTGATTAGGAAAGTGGGGCAAACATAGCTTATGCCGTATACAAAATGCACACATTATTATCATTGTAATGAGGAGGGAACACTGACGTGGACAACAATGTAAAAAATATAATTATACTGTAATGGGGGGAGCAACAGGCAGGAACTAAACCATATAATGATATAATCAAAGGAAACACTGTAATCCAAGGTTCTCGTTGAGACCCCCGGGTGACAGTGTGCCCAATTTATAAATCCACCTGGATTCCTTTTGTAATAGTATCCTATCCCTATTGCCACCCCTAAGTTTACGGGGAACATGATCTATGAGGATGGCCCTAATGCTGGCTACTCCATGGCCCATTAACATACAGTGCCGTGCGAACGGTTGTTCACTTTCTTTTTTCTCAAAAGCCTTTTTGATGGCACTCCGATGGAGTGCCATTCTCTCCCTGAACTGCCTAATGGTCTTGCCCACGTAGGCAAGACCACATGGGCACGTGAGTAGATACACCACATGTGTGGTGGTACACGTTAACCTATGTTTAATGGGAATTTTACGGCCTGTAGAGGGGTGATTAAAAGAAGTGCCTACTAACAGTGTGTTACACGTGGCACATCCCAAGCAGCGGTAACACCCATTCTTGGCTCGTAGAAAATGAGACTCCCTATTAGTGGCCATATCAGTGATGTCTAATTTCACGATGTGATCTCCAATGTTCCTCCCTCTAGTATGACTTGGCAGTAATGCTGTATTTGCTAATGAGGACATAGCTCCATCAGTTTGTATTATGGGCCACATCTGTTTAGCTTTTTTAACTATTTGTTGACTCTTAGTGGTGTATTTATTGACCCAAGGAAATACTTCCCTCTTATGCTCTTGATGAGCATGATTGGGTTCCAAAGCCTGTTGACGTGTCATATTCAAGACACGTTTTTTTGACGCCTCAAGATCCCCTAACGGATAACCCCTTTCCCCAAATTTGTTCTTCATGGTGTCTAATGCCCTATGCGTCTCCTCTGGGTCAGATGTAATCCTCCGCACCCGCAAAAATTGCGAGTACGGAAGGCCTCTACGTAAAGGGGCAGGATGAAAACTCTGGTACTTCAGAGTGGTATTCCTATCAGTTGCCTTTACATACAGGGAAGTGGTCAACCGACCATCTTTGTTGGTAATGGTCACATCTAAATAATTAATGGCATCATCATGTATAGTAAATGTAAACTGCACTGGATGACTGCTGCTGTTATGATTATCCAAGAGGGAAATGAGTTTGTCCCGTGGACCCTGCCACAAGATGAGCAAGTCATCTATATAACGTCTGTAATAAAAAATATGTGCAGATACCTCAGGGTCTATGGAAAACATCTGGACTTCTAGTTGGTACATAAATGCATTCGCATACGATGGGGCCACTGCGGACCCCATCGCACACCCAGACAACTGCAGCCAAAATTTACCATTAAATACAAAGTAATTTCTCCTAAGTATTTTATCCAAAAGTGACAAAAAGAATACCACCTCCGGCCCATGGTAAGCAGGGTTATTCACAATCAAAGACCTCACTGCCTCCATACCCGCTTCATGCGGAATGCAGGTATAGAGGCTAGTGACGTCAGCACTGCATAGAGTCAACTCCGTGGGTAAGGGACCTAGGTCCTGGAGCTGAAGTAATAAAGTCGTCGTATCTTTAAGATATGACGGGATGGATTGCACGCAGGGGTTAAGATACGCATCAAGATAAATGGAGATGGGATGGTACAGAGACCCTCTGGCCGACACAATGGGACGGCCAGGCGGGTCCTGCAATGTTTTGTGGACCTTGGGGACTGTGTAAAACAGTGGTGCTATAGGAAATTCAACCACTAACGCTTTGAGCACTTGTGCATTAATGGTCCCTTGGGCACATGCTTCATTCAGCAGAGCGTCCAACTCTTTCTTAAATTCCATGGTAGGGTCTTTGGTCAATCTTTTATATACCACTGGATCGTTCAATTGGCGCTCACTTTCCTTAATGTAGTCGCCCAGGTCTTGCACCACTGTAGCCCCCCCTTTGTCCGCTTTCCGGATCACTATATCAGTCCTGCTTGACAGATCTTTAAGTGCCAACTTCTCCTGTTTAGACATGTTAGGGTGTCCAGGGTAAACTGTATTCGTGGTACCCTCCGTCTCCAACATGCGTGTGAAAGTCCTAATGGACGGATTGAGGCTTGGCGGATCAAACTGTGAACGGGGAGCAATTGCCTGAAGTTGTACTGGAATAGTTTCAGAAGATGGTCCCGATGTTCTACTATTAAAAAATTCTCTCCGTCTCAGAGATCTATTCAGGCGAAGCATCTCAATTTTCCATTCCAATGGATCAGGAGCATTAGTGGGGATAAAAGAAAGGCCCTTTGCCAAAACTTGATGTTCCATATCAGAGAGGGGAGTAGATGATAAATTAAAGACAGATGCCTTCATGGCCTCGGAGGCTTTTGCCCTGATCTCCCTTTGGTTCTGCCCTGACCTCCTCGTCCTCTGCCGCGTCCTCGTCCTGGCGTAGGTACGCGGTTCGAGCGAGTGTGAATGATCCGGGGGCCCTGCTCTAAAGGGAGCTGAGAATCAGATGTAGATATTACCTCAGAGGTATATTCAGAGTCACTAGCCGATGTGCTGGCTCCCTGTTGCTGTTCTCTTCGTCGACGTGACTGATGTCGACGATTAGGGTATTGTCGGTCCTGCCCTGGTCTGGTGCTTCCTAACCAGGGGTAGACTTGCTCTGCTGGTAGTCCCGCTGTACGGTGAGGAGTTTATCTTTCTTGAAGCGTATGAGATCTTGTCGGTATTGTTCCAGCTGGATTGCAAGTTTCGCTGGCCAATCCGTTTGGGTATCTGATGAAAGACTTGTCTTATGTTCAGCCTCAAAAGACTGAATCTGCTCCTTTACCGAATTCAACTCCCTTGTGGACTCCTCCACCACCAGCAGGATAAGGTCCATAGAACATTTGTTCAGGATCGCAACCCACCGACGGCAAAAGGTAGGATTATAACGACCTATCGTAGGTGAGTTGCGAACCCTGAACCCTCTGGGTATTAAATTACTCCGGTAATAATCGGACAGCGTGATTCCATGATACAGGAAATCAATTTCTCTTTGTTTCAGTTTTATCCATTTTTTGAATAAATCCTCATTAGTGCTTTTTGAGGGCTCATCATCCAGCCGTCTAGTTACCAAGATGGCACTTGCTTCAACATCAGAGAAACTGAAACGCTCCCGTGCATCACGGTGTATCAGATCTAGAGCTGCCTCCAAGTCAGAATTGATTTCAGCCATAATAATCAGATGTGTAATGGATGGAGCGTAATCGCTATGCCCCACTGTCCTGTGCAGCATGTATACCAAAGTCCTGCTAAAACCGCAGCCTGCACGACTGCAAAAATGTCCTGGTCCTGTGCTCAGGGATAAAAAATACTGATGAGGGGTGCCTTGGTAAGGATAGAGGCTCCTAGGTCACTGGTACCTCCTGGCTTCAACCCCAATGCAAAACAAACGGGAACAGCCCGGCACTCCGCTCTAAATGTAAGCAACTGCTGTGGTGCCCTCCCAATCAGGGACACAGAGTCCCGAATAGACAAATATGGTATTGTGGGCGGCACTCCGAACAGACTTCACAGCGTAGGTAAATGAATCTTTATTGGGCCAACATGTTTCGGGGACCAAAACCCCGTCCTATGGTTTAGTTCCTGCCTGTTGCTCCCCCCATTACAGTATAATTATATTTTTTACATTGTTGTCCACGTCAGTGTTCCCTCCTCATTACAATGCTCGGCGACGTGCAAGCGTGGCCGGACTCTCTGGCGGGCGGCAGCGCCGTGGAGCAGGTGAGTACGATCTGCACTAATGTTTGTTTTGTCTTGCTTATATAAGTATATGTGTTATTGCATTGAGCCTTGTCTGGCCCTGAGGACGGGGTTTTGGTCCCCGAAACATGTTGGCCCAATAAAGATTCATTTACCTACGCTGTGAAGTCTGTTCGGAGTGCCGCCCGCAATACCATATTTGTCTATTCGGGACTCTGTGTCCCTGATTGGGAGGGCACCACAGCAGTTGCTTACATTTAGAGCGGAGTGCCGGGCTGTTCCCGTTTGTTTTGCATTGGGGTTGAAGCCAGGAGGTACCAGTGACCTAGGAGCCTCTATCCTTACCAAGGCACCCCTCATCAGTATTTTTTATCCCTGAGCACAGGACCAGGACATTTTTGCAGTCGTGCAGGCTGCGGTTTTAGCAGGACTTTGGTATACATGCTGCACAGGACAGTGGGGCATAGCGATTACGCTCCATCCATTACACATCTGATTATCATGGCTGAAATCAATTCTGACTTGGAGGCAGCTCTAGATCTGATACACCGTGATGCACGGGAGCGTTTCAGTTTCTCTGATGTTGAAGCAAGTGCCATCTTGGTAACTAGACGGCTGGATGATGAGCCCTCAAAAAGCACTAATGAGGATTTATTCAAAAAATGGATAAAACTGAAACAAAGAGAAATTGATTTCCTGTATCATGGAATCACGCTGTCCGATTATTACCGGAGTAATTTAATACCCAGAGGGTTCAGGGTTCGCAACTCACCTACGATAGGTCGTTATAATCCTACCTTTTGCCGTCGGTGGGTTGCGATCCTGAACAAATGTTCTATGGACCTTATCCTGCTGGTGGTGGAGGAGTCCACAAGGGAGTTGAATTCGGTAAAGGAGCAGATTCAGTCTTTTGAGGCTGAACATAAGACAAGTCTTTCATCAGATACCCAAACGGATTGGCCAGCGAAACTTGCAATCCAGCTGGAACAATACCGACAAGATCTCATACGCTTCAAGAAAGATAAACTCCTCACCGTACAGCGGGACTACCAGCAGAGGCAAGTCTACCCCTGGTTAGGAAGCACCAGACCAGGGCAGGACCGACAATACCCTAATCGTCGACATCAGTCACGTCGACGAAGAGAACAGCAACAGGGAGCCAGCACATCGGCTAGTGACTCTGAATATACCTCTGAGGTAATATCTACATCTGATTCTCAGCTCCCTTTAGAGCAGGGCCCCCGGATCATTCACACTCGCTCGAACCGCGTACCTACGCCAGGACGAGGACGCGGCAGAGGACGAGGAGGTCAGGGCAGAACCAAAGGGACATCAGGGCAAAAGCCTCCGAGGCCATGAAGGCAACTGTCTTTAATTTATCATCTACTCCCCTCTCTGATATGGAACATCAAGTTTTGGCAAAGGGCCTTTCTTTTATCCCCACTAATGCTCCTGATCCATTGGAATGGAAAATTGAGATGCTTCGCCTGAATAGATCTCTGAGACGGAGAGAATTTTTTAATAGTAGAACATCGGGACCATCTTCTGAAACTATTCCAGTACAACTTCAGGCAATTGCTCCCCGTTCACAGTTTGATCCGCCAAGCCTCAATCCGTCCATTAGGACTTTCACACGCATGTTGGAGACGGAGGGTACCACGAATACAGTTTACCCTGGACACCCTAACATGTCTAAACAGGAGAAGTTGGCACTTAAAGATCTGTCAAGCAGGACTGATATAGTGATCCGGAAAGCGGACAAAGGGGGGGCTACAGTGGTGCAAGACCTGGGCGACTACATTAAGGAAAGTGAGCGCCAATTGAACGATCCAGTGGTATATAAAAGATTGACCAAAGACCCTACCATGGAATTTAAGAAAGAGTTGGACGCTCTGCTGAATGAAGCATGTGCCCAAGGGACCATTAATGCACAAGTGCTCAAAGCGTTAGTGGTTGAATTTCCTATAGCACCACTGTTTTACACAGTCCCCAAGGTCCACAAAACATTGCAGGACCCGCCTGGCTGTCCCATTGTGTCGGCCAGAGGGTCTCTGTACCATCCCATCTCCATTTATCTTGATGCGTATCTTAACCCCTGCGTGCAATCCATCCCGTCATATCTTAAAGATACGACGACTTTATTACTTCAGCTCCAGGACCTAGGTCCCTTACCCACGGAGTTGACTCTATGCAGTGCTGACGTCACTAGCCTCTATACCTGCATTCCGCATGAGGCGGGTATGGAGGCAGTGAGGTCTTTGATTGTGAATAACCCTGCTTACCATGGGCCGGAGGTGGTATTCTTTTTGTCACTTTTGGATAAAATACTTAGGAGAAATTACTTTGTATTTAATGGTAAATTTTGGCTGCAGTTGTCTGGGTGTGCGATGGGGTCCGCAGTGGCCCCATCGTATGCGAATGCATTTATGTACCAACTAGAAGTCCAGATGTTTTCCATAGACCCTGAGGTATCTGCACATATTTTTTATTACAGACGTTATATAGATGACTTGCTCATCTTGTGGCAGGGTCGACGGGACAAACTCATTTCCCTCTTGGATAATCATAACAGCAGCAGTCATCCAGTGCAGTTTACATTTACTATACATGATGATGCCATTAATTATTTAGATGTGACCATTACCAACAAAGATGGTCGGTTGACCACTTCCCTGTATGTAAAGGCAACTGATAGGAATACCACTCTGAAGTACCAGAGTTTTCATCCTGCCCCTTTACGTAGAGGCCTTCCGTACTCGCAATTTTTGCGGGTGCGGAGGATTACATCTGACCCAGAGGAGACGCATAGGGCGTTAGACACCATGAAGAACAAATTTGGGGAAAGGGGTTATCCGTTAGGGGATCTTAAGGCGTCAAAAAAACATGTCTTGAATATGACACGTCAACAGGCTTTGGAACCCAATCATGCTCATCAAGAGCATAAGAGGGAAGTATTTCCTTGGGTCAATAAATACACCACTAAGAGTCAACAAATAGTTAAAAAAGCTAAACAGATGTGGCCCATAATACAAACTGATGGAGCTATGTCCTCATTAGCAAATACAGCATTACTGCCAAGTCATACTAGAGGGAGGAACATTGGAGATCACATCGTGAAATTAGACATCACTGATATGGCCACTAATAGGGAGTCTCATTTTCTACGAGCCAAGAATGGGTGTTACCGCTGCTTGGGATGTGCCACGTGTAACACACTGTTAGTAGGCACTTCTTTTAATCACCCCTCTACAGGCCGTAAAATTCCCATTAAACATAGGTTAACGTGTACCACCACACATGTGGTGTATCTACTCACG